>NW_026136976.1:0-28543 GCF_905237075.1 Dicentrarchus labrax
AAATGACTAGTAAAGACAGAAAACGGTCATTCCCTCGGGTTAGGGGTAGTTGTAGGGGGTTAGAGATAAAATGGACGTAAGAGTACAAAAACTGGCGATTCCATCTCCAATGCTACAGGGGAAGAGTAGATATTAATCATAAATATACAAAATACATGAATTGTCCTCACAATAAAATACATAGAGAAAGAGGGTACCATACAGAATACATTAATAATATATATTACAAGTTGGGGGAGGTTAATATCCTTTTTTATAGAACAGATATTAATGATCCCCTCCAGATGTTTTTATGTTACAACATATACAAATAATCTGCTTGGAACACCAATGTGTCTTATATGTTCTCCTACTCCTTCTACTTCGTTAACAGTTCCATAATCTATGAATATGCACATTTTTCTAACGTTTTCCTGTTGGACACAAGATGTTCTGTACTGTAATGTACTTTGGGCAAATTCCATGTATCAACATAACACCAAGCAATAAATGGTTTATGGCTTTATTTTTCCTACTATATGATCCAGCCTTTGAACTTGGTTTCAGTTTCTTAAATCCATCAAGGTTTGTGACAGAAGGGAGTCAGTGATATGACGTGCCTTGACTTTTAACCTTCCTAAGTGAGAGATACCTTATTCACCTTGGTTATTACTATAGTTCAGATGCAAAAAATCAGTCAACCTAATGTCTAAGTCTACGTTTCATCATTGATTGGTCTACTTTACATCTAGTTAGGTCTAGCTACAGTGATCTGTGACAACCACCCAATGGAGGTTAATTACATGGAGAGAAAGGTCAGAGTTAAACATGTAAATTATCATGTGATTTTCAACAGGACATGATCACATTAGAGGTTGTTTGGATTTGTTTAAGCTCTATCCATCTATCCAAAAAAGACCTATGTGACCTATGACCTGCAGTTTTGGTCGAATATTATCACTGTGTGAAGTTGCCCCATATTTTTATTGTGTAATGTCCACCATATTGTGACATTACACCTTAATTACTTTATACATTTTGCAGAAATGTTTTTTTTTTTGTGATCAAATTTTTATTTTATAGAGAAAATACATACAGGTATATACACGTTACAAAAATAGAGCATAAAATATATATTTACATACATACCTATACATATGCATATATACATATACATATGATTAAAAACTAAGGTAAAAATAATAAATAAATAAAACCCCAGATATCTCCCACCCACCCCCTGGATCCAGAACTTCAAATCTCAGTTACATATTACACCTGAAACCCACGGAGGATAGTTAAAAGTGAATGCCATGCCTCTATTGCTGACTCTTTTGCTCCGTGGACTCTAGCTGTCAACAACTCCAAATAAACAATATCCAAATATGTTTATACCCAAGCTCATTAAGAGAGTGAATGTAGAGGTTTCCAACGCGTGGCAACTAGTTTTTTTGCAGCCGCCAGTCCAGCCAACAATGCTCTTCTCTTATCCAGTGTCAAACCCAGCCTTGGCAAATCATTCGAAATGAGTGTAACAGGCGAACAGGGCAATCTAATCTTAAACAACCTAGAGAGGTTAAAGGCAACCATCTTCCAAAATCCGGCCACTGGGATGAAAATAACTGCCAATCACTTTGGAGGAACAGAAAGTGCTCATAGGATCGTCAATAACCTTCATCAAATGAAGCTTCCTAGGAGTTAAATATACCCTGTGTATATAATTATAATGTATTTGCTGATGATCAGGGTTTCTGGATGCTAAGCCCACACTGATCCACACTTTATCCCAGTCAAATGTAGGTTCCAGATCTGAAACATCTCTCCTCCACACCGTGTCCAACGCCAGAGGTCTGTAAGCATGCTGCAGTAAGAACCAGTAGAGTCTCCATACAAAACCCCTTAAATTCTGCAGAAATGTTAACCATTTTTCTTAAACTACAGTTTTTATAAACTGTATTTATAACTGGGACCTTTACTGTATATAGAACAAACTCAATTCTTATTTCATCATGCTCACTATTGCACATGGATTAATCGCAAATAAGGTCATTATAATGACATGGACAGTTTGAGTTATACTCTGTAATGTATTAAGACTTAATGCAGACGTAGCGCCATATGAGTAAGCACTCATTCACTCTAATTACAAGTGAAAATCAGCCATTTAAGTAAATTTCATATGATTATTAAGTTGTTCAAAAACATGTTTTTGGTTAATATACCCCTATCAGCCGTAACATTATGACCACCTGGGCACCCTGGTGGTCATAATGTTATTGTAGTGAAGACACTGGGATGTTACTGTATATGGCGTTAGTTCAGGGGCTATCACTGAGTTCACACCGGGGTGCCGGCCAGAACACCAACTTAAGGCTAATTAATGCTCAGAGGTCCACAATGAAGAAGCAGGTGATGGATAGTGCAGGTGGTTTAATATCCTCTTGCTGGCAATGAGGTCATGTGGTTTTTCTATAGCAAAGGAACAATAACAAATATACACAAATGAATAAGAATAAAGCTCTTAATCACTAATAAACATACTAAAGGAGTACTGAAATTACTACATCCCCAAAATAACAGTTCTGAAACACTCTTCACCTGACTTACTAGCATATTAACACACATATAAACAACATCACATGGTAATATTTAAGTACCACTCACTGTAAGCATTACACTAGCGAGTCGGAGCGATAACAATAACGTAACATGTGACATGACGTACACTTGATCAGAGGCAGGTGAGCTAAATGCTACAACTAGCTTAAACAGTGACCACATGGCAAGTCTGACAGCTACACATCAGAACAACAAATAAACTATAGCTGCAGCAACGTAAACACAGTACATCAACAATATATCCGGACATACTCACTTTCCATCCACGCACAGACCACTTGCCATGGCGTTAATTGTTAATTGAACCGTGAATCCCTCACTCTGCCGTCTCACCGGAGCACACACCTCTCTGACCAAGTACCGTCAGTTACGCTATATAACCAGCAGGGGGGCGCTCATATATGAGCTGACCAACACTACATCTATGAAATCACACACTAAACATAATATGTCCCAACTTTGAGGCCTTTTCTACAGCCGCCCCCCAAATGTAGGTTATACATTTGCTCATCACTAAGGCCACAAAGTCTATGGTTGGGATGAGGTTGTAGGAGGGGATTTGTTCTCATCGTCTCCAGACGGAAGTGCAGGGAGGACAACCAGCCTGGCCACCGGCCGGGTGTAAACCCTTTCTCTCACTTTCACATCAGCTGACCGGATGTGTCCATCAGGGCTCAGATGAGTCTTGATCACTCTCCCTATGGGCCACAGGGCCCTGGGTAGTTGTGGATCAGCGATCATCACCACACAGTCTTGAACGATGTCAGCTGGTGAAGCCTGCCACTTCTGGCGAACTTGAAGACTTGGCACGTAGAGCCGGATGAATCGAGCCCAGAAGTGATCAGCCAGAATTTGGGAGTGCTTCCAACGGCGGCGACTGATGAGCTCATTCCTTGGGTAGACTACTTGAGGTAACGACCCGTCCGGCCGCCCCATCAGAAGAACATTGGGAGTCACTGGGTCCGGGTCACTGGCATCGGAAGACACATATCCCAGGGGCTTACTGTTAAGAATCCCTTCCACCTCAGTGAGCACCGTGTGAAGCACTTCTTCTGCGACTGGTTGAGCACCCACGGTGACATAGAGTGCGCTCTTAACTGAGCGTATCTCCTCTCCCACACCCCCCTCCGAAGTGGGGGGCTGCTGGGGGTTAAAGTGGAATGCAATCTTATGTGGTGCAAGGTGCTCCTGTAAGGGTGGAGAGATCTTAGTGAAGGCTTCCCGGAGTTCCCTCTCTCCTCCCTTGAAGTTCGTTCCCTGATCGGAGAACAGCTCTGCAGGTTTTCCTCTGCGTGCGATGAACCGACGAAGGGCCATTAGGAAGGCATCCGTATCAACGGCGGTAAGGACGTCCAGGTGCACTGCCCTGGTGGTAAGGCACTTGAAGATGATCCCCCATCTCTTCTCCCGCCGCCGGCCCACCTTGACGTCAAGGGGTCCAAAGCAGTCCATCCCTGTAGAATAAAAAGCAGGCTTGAACAGGCGCAAACGGGCTGATGGGAGATCGGCCATCTTTGGTACGGCTGGTTTGGCTCTCCAGCGCCGACAGTCCGCGCAGCCGTACTGGTGGCGCCGAACCGCCTCACGCCCTCGCAGGATCCAGAAAGAGCGGCGAAGCTCAGCAAACACCCGCTCTGGACCCGCGTGATGGAGTCGGATGTCAACGTCCTGAATTAAAAGCTTAGTAGCTTGATGGTTTGGGTCTAGGATGACTGGATGAATAGTGGTCAGCTCCAGGTCCTCTGATCGACGTAGACGTCCTCCAACACGGATGAGCTCTCCGCTCTCATCCAACTCAGGAGATAGCGTGAGAAGTCGGCTACTTCTAGGGACTGGCTTCCCCGCTTTCAGTAAACTGTACTCTTGTGGGAAACTATCCATCTGAGCTCTCTGAAGGATCAACCGCTCAGCTTGGCGATGATCCTCGGCAGTAGGGTGACCTTTGCAGTCGGTCGCCCCATGCAGCTCCCGCGCTGTCGCCTCCAGCAGTTCCCTCCAGGAGTTGTACTGGTTAAGGTCTGGAGCAGGCTGACTTGATACTACTGCTGCGACCCCACAGAAGACAGACTTACGCAGCTCTGAAACATCATGGGCTTGGTCAACTGAAGGGTCCTCTGGCCACAATTCTGGACCCTGTAAGAGAAAAGAGGGTCCCTTACTCCATCTGTTGGGCTCAACTAGTTCCCTCAGCCCTTTCCCTCGAGTCACATCATCAGCGGGGTTGTTCGCCGAATCAACATATCTCCTGAATCTCAGCCACACGGGTGCCAACGAAGACCTTGAATCGGCAGGATTCCGATTTCAACCATGTCAGCACGGTGGTCGAGTCAGACCACAGGATCATCTGGTCGATGTTGAGCGTGAGTTCTCTACTTAGAACTTGTGCGAGCTGTGCCCCGGTTAGGGCAGCACAAAGCTCTAATCGGGGCATGGAGTGTGACCGCTTGGGAGCGACTCTGGAGCGAGCCATCAGGAAGGAAAGATGCACTCCACCATGTCGGTCAGTGGACCGGAGGTACGCGACAGAGCCATACGCTTCTTCAGAGGCGTCGCAAAATATGTGTACCTCTCTGTGAAGACTGCAGAGGTCCACCTCCTTAGGTAAGTACGGTCGGGGCAGGGTGACCTGTGGTAGGACGTCCAATTCATCCTCCCAAGCTTGCCACTGCTGCAGAAGCTCTTGGGGCAGTAGTGGGTCGTCCCAGCCCCGGTGCTTGTCCCAAAGATGGCGAACCAGTACCTTAGCCCGGGTGGTGTAAGGCAAGATGAACCCCAAAGGGTCATACTGACTTGCAAGAACCTTGTATATGTTGCGCATTGTGGGGGGCACCATAATCCACTTGGCGGTGCTTATAGCCGAGGATGTCAGTGTGGAAGAGCCAGCTCAACCCCAGCGTGGACTCTGGAGTGTCAGTCTTGTCCTGAGCTAGCCAGAGCTCCACGCTAGCAGAACGGCTCTCTTCAGGTAGGTGACCTATGACCTCTGGTTCGTTGCAGGCCCATTGACGTAGCTCAAACCCAGCGGATGCCAAGATGGTCCGCAACTTGTCCACCAGGTGCCTTGCCTCGGCGATGGTGGGCACGCTCTGGGAGGCAATTGTCCACATAAAAACACCTCTCTACTGACATCCTCACGTCTTCCCCGGCTGGCTGTGGTCATTGACGTGGCGCTGTAAGGCGAACGTGGCACAGCACCGACTACACGTCGTTCCAAACGGTAGTACTTGCCACTCATAAACCGCAGGAGGTTCCCTCGGCTGACATCACGCCAGACAAAGCGGAGGAGGGCACGATCTCCTGGGAGGAGGCGAACCTGGTGGAACATGCCCTTGATGTCTCCACTGATCGCTACTGCATGTTCTCGGAAGCGTAGCAGGACTCCCAGAAGTGATGCTCCTAAAGTTGGCCCAGGTAACAGGTAATCATTGAGGCTCTGTCCTCGGTACTGGTAGGAACAGTTGAAGACCAGTCTATTCTTGCCATTATGACGTACCATATGGTGTGGGATGTACCAGGCCTCACGA
Source organism: Dicentrarchus labrax (assembly GCF_905237075.1). Lineage (NCBI taxonomy): Eukaryota > Metazoa > Chordata > Actinopteri > Moronidae > Dicentrarchus > Dicentrarchus labrax. Next base: position 6,123 of record NW_026136976.1, read on the forward strand.
CCCTCGTCAGCTGGTGCTTCAGGGCCACACTTGATGACAGAGCCTGCCTTGATCAGTTTCTCCATCTCCACTCTGTAGGCTGCAGACTGAGCAAGGTCCTTGGCCAGTCGCCGTTCCACGCCTCGCAAGGTGGGCATGACAGCTTCTTTGGTAGCATGAAAGAGCGGCATGTCCCTCCGGCGCAGCAGTGGGGTGGCATAACGGAGAATGCCCTTGACCTCTACTCTGGTGGTCTTGGTCTCGAGGATACTGATGGCTTCATGGTCTTGCTTTGAGCGGGTGGCGAGCTTCTCGCTCCTGAATGGGACCATATCAACCTGCCATAGTCTCTCAACATGTCTCATCAGTTCGCTCACCTGAGGTGCTACCGTTGTGAAGAGGCACTGCTGTGGGTGGGCAAGGTGGCGGACTACACTAGCGGGGCCCTGCAGTGTCCAACCCAGCTTCGTGTGGATGGCAGCAGGTCCTCCTGGAGGTCCCAACCTGACAGGTTCGATAGGAGTGATGAGGTGGGGATGGTCACTCCCGATGAGCAACACAGGTTTCACATCCGTGAGGGTCGGTATAGGAAGGCCAATGAGGTGCTTGTAATTCCTCTTGAGCTGCTTCATGGGGTAAGTATGACCAGCCAATCCGATGCGTGCTGTGGTGAATGCACCTCTAATCCTGAACTTGCTCTTTGGCTTTGCAGGGGAAGAAATGGAGAATGACACAGATGCACCCCGGAGCGTCTGGACCTCTTGTCTGATGGTGCGTAGCGGTAAGTCCTCTGGGGGTCCTCGCATCCCCAACATCTCTGCTGCATCTGGTAGCAGCATAGTTCTCTCAGAACCGTCATCCAATATGGCGTAGGAGTTGAGCTTTCGGCCACCATAGTGAATGCAGACTTTAACGACTTTCAGCAGGACTCGTCGGCCTTCTGTGGGTCGGTCTAGATACAGCACCTCTGTTGTGGCTCTCGTAGCATGGCTCGCTACTTCTGGTGCTGCTGTTGGCGCCTTAGGTGACCTCACGTTGACCTCATGCAGCACCTGAAGGTGTTTACCTTGGCAAAGGCTACATGGCTTCTTCAGGTTGCACTGTGCAGCTTGATGTGACCGTGCACAGCGCCAACACCTCTTGTTGCTCCTTATCCACTCTGTTAGCTGATCCTTGGTCAGCCTGGAAACTGCTGCACACTGACTGAGATAGTGCTCCTCATTATTGCAGAATGGACAGTAAGGCTTACTCTTGTTCCCCTTAAAGGAGCTGCCTGGGATTTGACCTTCTGGCTTCTTGTCTGCATTGTTCCCACTATGGAGCACGGTAGTGGGCCGATTACTCTGGCGACCATCAGGTCGGGGCACTGGCCTCTCCCTAGCCCCTTTCACTGCTAATTGTCCTTCAGAGTCCTGACACCAGGACTCATACTTCAGCCACTCTGATAGATCAGGTAAGGCATGAGTTTGTGTGCCTCGATGGAACATGCAGCGGCGAAACTCAGCTCTCTGCTCAGGTGGTAATTTGCTCAGCAGGCGGGCAACATGTGAGCCACACTGTAACTCTGCTTCTCCCTCAAGGCCTAATGTCCTCAACATTCCCACCAGCGACTGTACCTGGAGTGAAAACTTCTCAAATGCAGCAACATCTCCCCGCCTGATATCTGGTGAGTCCAACACAGCAGCAATACGCCTCAATGCAATCTGATGTGGTTGACCAAACTTATCATTCAAGGCCGCCATCGTGTCAGAGAAGGGTGTTGGAGAGTTGAGGTAAGCGTCTGCTATCAACCGAGCCTCTTCTAGTTGCAGGTGATCGACCAAAACTTGATACTTAAACAGCTCAGTGGCTCCTGGTGGTAAGAGGTTCTCCAATGACAGCCTCAGCCGCGCAAAGTTGCGAATGGTTGGGCGGGGTCCATAGTAACTGGACTCTGGAATATGGGAGGTCCTGTTTAGAGGCAATGGTTGTGGTTGCATCCAGGACCCACCATTAGTCTGCTGGGGATTGCATCCCGGCATGCTCTTGATAACACTACAAGCTGCAGAATACTTAGGCTCAGCTGGAGGCAAACTGAAGGACTGCAATGGAGGCTGAACCGGCTTAAACCAGGGACGTTGATAAGAATCAGAGTTTGGTGGTCTGGTATCAGGAACGATGCCATATGCTGACTGCTGAACTTGTAGTAGGCTCTTAGGCGGCTTAGCAATAGGGGCCGATATAACTTCTTCTCTAACATATGGAAGCTCGGCTGTTGCCTGAACACTGTGATGTGGCGGTGGCGGGGTGGTTGGTCCCCAGGTGACAGTCCCATCATTGCTGGATCTGGCCACGGGGGAGCAGGCCAGTCATCCTCTTCAGCAGGTGCAGCCGGTGGCGGTGGCTGCTTGGATTCAGGCTGATTTGTATGAGGAGAAGGGCTCTGTAAGTTCCGAACAGCGTCCACTAACTGTCTCATGTCTGCTCGCAGTGCTCTGAGCTCCACCATATCTGATGACATGCTGCGCTGGGTCCGCTGGAGAAGGTGTCTCTCATGTCGGATGTCCTCTAACTCTGTCTTTACATCCTCATGTGGGTGTCTGGTGTGCGGTGCTGGATGTAGGGGAGTGGAGCGCTCATAGAACCGTTCCCCAAGATCACGCTCGGGTGACAGCAGGGGGCTTGCTGAGTCTCCTGGGTGTACTGTTGGCCCTCGGCTCCATAGCACGAGTCCATCTCATGAGGACTAGCATGCTGTCTCTGCATGCGGCTCAGTAGGGAAGAGTCATAAGCGGCGGTGAGGGGGGTCATCCTGACCATTCCCTCCTGGTGAAGCGTCTCTACGTCCCTCTCTGTATCTCTGACTGATATAGCCCAGATTATCCACATCATAATCTGCATAGCGGGCTGGTGGACGAATGTGTCGTCTGGGGCGTGCACCACGTGCTTCGTACTCTGAACGTTGTTCCATCTCCGATGTAAACCCTGTGATCCGGCTCGAAGGACCATCAAATGTAGTGAAGACACTGGGATGTTACTGTATATGGCGTTAGTTCAGGGGCTATCACTGAGTTCACACCGGGGTGCCGGCCAGAACACCAACTTAAGGCTAATTAATGCTCAGAGGTCCACAATGAAGAAGCAGGTGATGGATAGTGCAGGTGGTTTAATATCCTCTTGCTGGCAATGAGGTCATGTGGTTTTTCTATAGCAAAGGAACAATAACAAATATACACAAATGAATAAGAATAAAGCTCTTAATCACTTATAAACATACTAAAGGAGTACTGAAATTACTACATCCCCAAAATAACAGTTCTGAAACACTCTTCACCTGACTTACTAGCATATTAACACACATATAAACAACATCACATGGTAATATTTAAGTACCACTCACTGTAAGCATTACACTAGCGAGTCGGAGCGATAACAATAACGTAACATGTGACATGACGTACACTTGATCAGAGGCAGGTGAGCTAAATGCTACAACTAGCTTAAACAGTGACCACATGGCAAGTCTGACAGCTACACATCAGAACAACAAATAAACTATAGCTGCAGCAACGTAAACACAGTACATCAACAATATATCCGGACATACTCACTTTCCATCCACGCACAGACCACTTGCCGTGGCGTTAATTGTTAATTGAACCGTGAATCCCTCACTCTGCCGTCTCACCGGAGCACACACCTCTCTGACCAAGTACCGTCAGTTACGCTATATAACCAGCAGGGGGGGGGCGCTCATATATGAGCTGACCAACACTACATCTATGAAATCACACACTAAACATAATATGTCCCAACTTTGAGGCCTTTTCTACAGTTATGCCGCCCCATACCAACAAACTGATGCCCTGTGTGTTCTGACCCCTTTCTATCAGAACCAGCATTAACTCTTTCAGCAGTTTGAGCTACAGTAGCTCGTCTGTTGGATCGGACCACACGGGCCATCCTTCACTCCCCACGTGCATCGATGAGTGTTACCTGCCCATGATCCTGTCTCTGATTCTTTTCCTTCCTTGGAGCACTTTTGATAGGTACTGACCTCTGTAGACCAGGAACACCCCACACGAGCTGCAGGTTTGGAGATGCTCTGACCCAGTCGTCAAGCCATCACAACTTGGCTCACGCTGCCCATTTTTCCTGTTTCTAACACATCAACTTTGAGGACAAAATGTTCACTTGCAGTCTAATATATCCCCCCCACTGACAGGTGCTATAACCAGATAATCAGTGTTATTCACTGTCAGTGCTCATAATGTTATGGCTGATTGGTGTATTATTATCGGTGTAATATATTTTCTTGGATTGCATTACATATATTGAAATAGTCCTAGCAGAATAGATGCATAAGATTATACCACAATAAAAAGTCACATGGTATAAGAATGAAAAAAGGAAAAAATATTACATGCTTAAACTGTTCATGTGTCAATCAGATGAGATTGTTTTCAGAAAAAACACGTTAACAAGAAAAGCCTCTAAAAGTCTTTATTTGTAGTTTGTTCAAAATCTTATTGACAACCATTTCATGCAGTTAAGTATTTCTTCTGCTTATAAAGCTCAGTGAATAATCAAAAATGACATAACTGTTCTATTACAATTACAGTGCGTACCTTACATTTGATTAGACTACAAAGTGAAAGGGCACACTTGTAAAATGCAAATTCTCTTGTTTCTAACACAATTTAAAATGTCCTTATGTTTACATACATTACTAATATAAACAATAAATCAGTAATTTGTTTAAAACATTTGATTCATTTAATGAACAATATTTGACAAATCTAAAAGACAAAGTATATTTCTTCAGTTTCAGTTATAGCTACTTTCAGTGTTTGAATTATTGGTGGGCTCGGGAACACCGCTTTACATTTGGAGAACATATTGGTTGTGTTAATAAGTCAGTTTAGAGAAAGTGATGTATTACAAAAGTAAAGGTAGTAATGGTATACAGCAAAAATAAAACATCTACAAAAACAACAAAATACACCAGGTTCTATTTTAAAGGCCTTTAACATCCATTGCACACTCAAATAGGTGTTTTAACTTTTGCCTTTATTAGAACTTTCTCAATGATTACAGGCTGTCCTTAATTGAGATCTTCCTCACTCTGGTGTTGCACCTGTTGAAAGAGTTTTCTTGCAAACACAGACCATTTCATTTGATATCTTTGTCATATTAAGAATATATAGGTCATACACTGCAACATATACATATCCATTAAAAATGTTGAGGATAACACAAAAAAGTTTAAGGATAAGTTATTTACAAAGATGCCAATACAAGTCATCGTCCCATCAAATAATCTCAACTGTTGTTCTTGACTGACCTAATGGTTGTATTGTGATCCTTAAATGAAATCTTAGGCCTTTGTGATTGATAACACTTAGACTTAATTTTTCTATATGAGTGGGCTCTTGATTAAGTTGTTGCAATCCAGAGCATGACAAGAACTGTTTAAAGCCTTGAACATCCCATGATCTGAATGATCCGTCATGTTTAACTTTTTCTGGTGCACTACTGCCACCAACTGTTGATCAGTGGAATTGTTCAACGTCCAGGGGTTATACCCTATAGCCCCCTTTTCATTTGATAGACATGCCAATTGGCAGAATATAGACACAAGTGGTTAAAAACTTCACCGAGTACTTTAACTTGAGACACTATAGACATTTATTATTCTCATTGGTACATTACTTTAGGCTTGGTGACCTCATTCGATTTGCTGCTACACTCTGGCTAACTTTAACCTTTACTTCTTCAAACTTAGTAGCAGCAGTCTAATTAACTAAAATAACTGGAAAAACCTACAGTTATGTTTAATTGTTGTGATTGATAGGACAGATGATCAGAGGGGCAGAGTTTCTACCACCATCATTAGTACAGGGACTGAAGAATGGGTAGATTTTCTCAGTGAAGGAGCAGCCAGTAAAGGAGTAGAGATGATCTGCAGTATCTGCATCATAAAAGGAGACCAGACCCTCCTCATAATCTACAAACACCCCCACCTTCTGAAGCTGAGACTTCAAAGAAAGGCAGACAGGGTTTTCATCGTTAGCCTCATACCAATGTCCATTCCTCAACCATACAGTCCAGAAACCATTCTCTGGACTCAGTGTAATCCCTCCTTTCCTGTTGATTGATTTTTTGACCACTCCTAAAGTCCAGGCAATCTTCCCTTTAACCTGAACCTCAAAGTAAAATCTTCCTGAAGAGAGACTCTGCTTTCCTAAGATGTTCACACATCTGTAAAATCTTTCAGGGTTGTCTGGTACTTTCTGCCTCACATCGCCATGATAAACTTTTTTCCTATCACCAGAAAGGATGAGATTAGGATGTGCTGTGTCCGGATCAAGAGTCACATCCACTAAAAATGTCTTGACCCGCTCATACTCCTCTTTCTGAGCACCAGAGGAAAGTGTCTTGAGATCTAAAAGAAGGCAGAGCACACAGTCAGTCTTCCAGAACAGCTGTTGAATGTAATGTGTTAACATATGCAGCATGTCACATTATTAGAATTCTATACTTCAATTTATTAAATTATTTTGTTTTATATGAATAACTGTTATAACAAATTAGTTGTTTGATTATATCTTGGACTTTTTATTAGGCTACACCTGCTTATCATATTCTGTAGAGTTCAAAAGGGGAAAAGGAGGCACTTTTCTTGCACTGTATTTCACTTGGTTGACTTCCACTCTAGTGGCATAAAAGCAAAACAATCACTTCATCACTTCGTCTTGATAAACTTTGTGAAATTTATTTACAGTTAATTAACTGAGTCTTCATCCGAATATTTTGTTTAAATGACCTAGCTGTAAAGTGATCCAGACATGAGGTCTCACTTCTTTGTCACTATAAAGGAGTACTGTCTTTATCCTGAATATGTTTTGTGAAAACATATATTCTCTATACTCTTGAGGTATGTCCTTTTGTTTATTGATTACACTCTTCACTTTAGAAAACCCTTTTCTTGAATCCACCTTATTGTGGTGAACAAGTTTTGATAAACTGCAGCCAGCTGACAAGTTCAAATCCAGGATCTACTTGCAGACTAATTTTCTTTCTGATGTAAAAGCAGGAGTACTCTTTATCCAGCTTCTTTACTTTTTGATGAAGGTGGAGTACCACAAAGAGTGACAAATTAGTTTTTACTTCTTTTGTTAACACATTTCTATTATGTAATAATTTATGAGATTACTGTGGCATTTATTCTGATGTTCATATTTTTACTTTCCCCCTGACTTACCTGTTGGTCCTGGGCTGGAGGTTTGCAAACGCTGCACCAGATCATTTCTTTTGATCTTTTCGAAAACCTTCAAAGTTATCTTCAGAGCTCCAGGACCTGTATGTGTTTGTACCAATAAATCCACTGTGGTCCCCCTTTCTGCCTTTTCTAACTGAGCCGCTGGGATGGCTGAAAAACCTTCCAGGGTGTCATCCTGCTTCAGGAACCACTTAAAATCATTAAACTCGTCTTCTTCTAAGTACTGTAGAGTTCCCCAGAGGTCCTCTTTAAGTGTCGCCATTATGGCTCCCTGCTAAAAATAAGAGAGGTTTTCATCTGAGGGATGTTTTGTGTTTATCTGAAGGAATTATGTGTTTGTTTCATTCCGTGCCACGTCACCAGTGCAAATGTGTTAACAATGTGCATTTGAAACTCAGCTATTGCTTCAGAAACGGTTTACAGAAGTTTTGACATTTTCATTATTTCAGTCTTTTGGCAGTCACCAATTCAAGCTAAATACATGACCTTAAGTGGAATACATTTACTATCCTTTGGGAGAGCCAAGAAGGACACTTTTCATTTTTCAAGTCAAGCGTTTCGTATATTCAAAACAGATAAATACAAATTTGCATTTTATATCAAATATTCATTATTCCAATATAAAAAAAACAACAACTTTTAAGACATTTGAAGTTTTACGTACCTCTACAAGAGTTCACGACTGGTCAAGCTGGATGCTGAAGGGAACAGTTTGGCCTGTGAAAACCTGACATGAAAGTAATAATGATTAGAGCTGCACTTCACCACTTTCATTCCTGCTGTTTAAACTAGGAAGTCAGCAACAGCTGCTACAGTTGTTGGTGATAAACACTTGTCCTCTTTCCTCTGGTTGAGCTAGATACTAAAACCAGCAAGGCAAGTTTATTTATATTACATATTGTCATACAAGAGACAATTCAAGGTACTTAATGTAATGCATTGGAACTTTAGACCTGAAATATAGCATAATGACATGCTATATAACTGCAGTCACTGTTGTTGACAGGCTTGTCAAATGCTAATCACAACATTTTTATATGGCCTGATTATCTTTAGTAGTAGAGGAACTAAATGATTTCTTTCTTTTTTCTGTTATTTTTCAGTTTCCCAGTTTCAGATATCTTTTCATTTTTAAAGATTAGTGGCTAAGCAAGGACTGTTTAATTACTGTTAATGTACTGATGTGTTTTTATTCAGGTTATGTTGTGTTGTTGATCTGATTATTGTATGTTACTGTAGTCTTTGAGACAGTGCTAAGGTGATGTTAATTTAATGTTAAGCTTTACACAGGCACGTCTTTGCATGCAACTAACTCTCTTTTAACGGCACAATTAATCTACGATCACATACACACATATTCAGCCTAAACCTCAGCACATCATGAGGAGAGGGAAATCAAACACTCCTCTATGCTCTTTGTCTCTCATCAACACATGTTTTATGCTCAGCTAAAGCATCTGGTCAGAGGACAAAGGACACACACCTTTTCTGGCACGCAACCCCCAGCGCACACACACACACCTACACTCCTTTTTCCTCTAACTTAGTTCCTTTTAGTTTGATTGTATATAGTATATTTTCCTCTGTTAGCTTTTATTGTCTCATTAATAAATGATTGTGTTTATTTATGCTGACCTATATAATTTCGCACAAGAGTGGGTGATACCAGCCTCTTCTATGCAGAACTCCAAAGCCTTCCACTTTAATTATGAATAGTGATTTTGGTTATAGTTATTAATTTCATTATTACCCTAATTAATAGTATAGTGTTTTTTATTCGACTGATCAATCAATTATTGGCTATCATTTCCCTTTTTTAAGGGTGGTTATTTATCATAGCACCCACACACGACTGGAAAAAGTACTGTCTGCAAATTCACAAAGTAGTTTAATTACACGTTACAAATACAACCAGTATCGACACATCTTCTGTTGTATCTCATTAAACGAGACATACTACAGAGAAATGTCATCTGTTTTATTACAACTCACCAAGCAGAAATCAGCACCTGCAGTCTTCAAACGTAGAAGGATCAATACAAACCATACAGATGCTAGTATTGTGCAGAGAAAGGCCTGACACCTTCCCCCAACCCCCACAAAAGATCAGATGTCTACATCTCATCCTTAAATGGTCATGAAGTCAAAGTGTCAGCTCAGTGGCACTACGGATGTTAATACTTGTGCAGAGAAAGATCTCACTTCCTTCTTGCAGGGTTATACCTGGGGTCTCTCTTGAATTTTGTCAGGGGCTAAGAAAGTTCACTGCAGTTTTACTCAAATGCCTTCCTGACTCTGTTACTTTGTCAGAATTGTCAGGAGCCTGTATTTCCTGTAAAAGCAAAGGCAAACCTTGTGTGCATTGAATGTTCAGGTTTGCGTTCTTGTCTGAGAGTTAAGAGTGGAACATGGACAAAGTTACTAAGCAGATAAATCCACAGACTAAAGCTGGAAGCACTGTATATGATGATTTGAAATGATTTGCCCATTTGAAACGTAAACTTGCCCTCTAAGTAATTCAGTCTTTATTTACAACATTTTGTTATGGCCGGATTATCTTTAGTAGTAGAGGAACAAAATTATTTATTTACCATTTTTCCTTTCTTTCAATTCAATTTTATTTGTATAGCGCCAATTCATAACAGAAGTTATCTCAGGACACTTTTCAAATAGAGCAGGTCTAGACCGAACTCTTTAAAACAACTGATCAACTTTACGTTTTCCATTTGAATTTTGTTTCAAGATAAAATTATCCTCCACAGATGTAAACAGCTTATAGAGTTGTCGTAGTAATAACGGTAATAATAATGATAATGCTGATTCCAGGACAGGCACGACTGGAAAAAGTACTTTCAGCTAATTCACAATGTAGTCCAATTACACATTACAAATACCCCTATTATTGACACATCTTCTGTTGTATCTCATTAAACAAGACATACTTGAGCACAGAGAAATGTGTTTTGTAATCTGTTTTAATACAACTCACCAAGCAGAAATCAGCACCTGCAGTCTTCAAATGTAGAATGATCAATACAATCAAACTATTCCATGCAACACTGTAGAGAACGCTCTGACTTCTCTGTTGCAGGCTTTAATATGAGGCCACTTCTTACCATTTTTGATTTTGTACAGGTCCCCCCCCCCCCCCCCCCCACTTGTTCTCTCGTCATGAAACTCAGGTTTCTCATTGAGGTGGACTCTACGTTCTTCAACTTAGTTAATACTATAGTTCAGGGGCAAAAGATCAGCCTCAATCTAAGGTCTCTGTCTACATCTTATCCTTAAATGGTCATGAAGTTGAATTGTCACCTCAACCGCACTACGGATGTTAACAATTGTGCAGAAAATGTCACAATACCTTCCCACAGGGTTATACGTGAAATTTCTTAGGTGACTTTTGACAGGGGCTGACCACATATTAACAAAGTTTCAGGTTTAACCAAATGCCTTCCTGACTCTACTTTGTCAGAATTGTCAGGCGCCTGTATTTCATTTAAAATGGAAGGCAAACCTTGTGTGCATTGAATGTTAAAGTTTGCATTCTTGTCTGAGAGCTAAAAGTGGAACAGGGACAAAGTTACCTGACTCCAGCTGGATGCACTGTATATGATGATTTGTTTGAAATGATTTGCCCATTTAAATAGTAAACTTGCCCTCTAAGTAATTCAGTCTTTATTTACAACATTTTGTTATGGCCGGATTATCTTTAGTAGTAGAGGAACAAAATTATTTATTTACCATTTTTCCTTTCATACCAATTGTCCATTTTTCATTTGAATTTTGTTTCAAGATAAAATAATCCTCAATAGATGTAAACAGCTTATATAGTTGTTGTAGTAATAACAGTAACAATGATAATGCTGATTCTAGGACAGGCACGACTGGAAAAAGTACTGTCAGCTAATTCACAAAGTAGTCCAATTACAAATACCCCCAGTATCGACACATGTTTATCACCATCCTTAAATGGTCATAAAGTCAAAGTGTCAGCTGAACCGCACTACGGATTTAATAGTTGTGCAGAGAAAGGTCTTACTTCCTTCTTGCAGGGTTATACCTGGGGTTTCTCGTGAAGTTTGACAGGGGCTGAGAAAGTTCATTTCAGTTTTACTCAAATGCCTTCCTGACTCTGTTACTCTGTCAGAATTGTCAGAAGCCTGTATTTCCTGTAAAAGCAAAGGCAAACCTTGTGTGCATTGAATGTTCAAGTTTGCATTCTTGTCTGAGAGTTAAGAGTGGAACATGGACAAAGTTACTAAGCAGATAAATCCACAGACTAAAGCTGGATGCACTGTATATGATGATTTGTTTGAAATGATTTGTCCATTTGAATAGTAAACCTGCCCTCTTTATACCCCATCAGTAAATAAGATCTATACTAATAATCCTCAGCTCTTTGTTCGTTCAACCTTTTGGCTTTATAATTTCTCTCCTCTGGGTTTTTTCTTGAATTCTACTGTAAATCAAATGTAAAGATAATAGAAGCAACATTAGACTAGGCCCATGCAGTACTCTGGGTCTTAAAAAATTAAAACAAGTAAAGTCATTTAAGTAAATTTCACATGATTATAAAGTTGTTAAAAAATACATTTTTTGTTAAAATACACCGATTAGCCATAAAATTCTGACCACCTGGGCACCCTGGTGGTCAGAATGTTCTGCAGCCCCAGACCAACAGACTGTGATGCACTGTGTGTTCTGACCCCTTTCTATCAGAACCAGCATTTGAGCTTCAGTAGCTCGTCTGTTGGATCGGACTACAGGCCAGTCTTCACTCCCTATGTGCATCAGTGAGCCTCGGCTGCCCATGACCCTGTCTCCATTTCACCACTTCTCCTTCCTTGGACCACTTTTGATAGACCAGGAACACCAAGCAAGAGGTGCAGGTTTGGAGATGCTCTGACCCAGTTGTCAAGCCATCAGAACTTGGCTCTTGTCAAAGTCGCTCAGACCCTCACACTGCCCATTTTGCCTGCTTCTAACACATTGACTTTGAGGACAAAATGTTCACTTGCTACCCATACTTCAGTCCCTGTACTAATGAGGTCCTCTTTAAGTTTCACCATTATTGGGCCCTGCTAAAAATAAGAGAAGTTTTTATCTGAGGGATGTTTTGTGTTTATCTGAAGGAATTATGTGTTTATTTCATCCCGTGCCACGTCACCAGTGCAAATGTCAATTTGAAACTCAGCTATTGCTTCAGAAACGGTTTACAGAAGTTTTGACATTTTCATTATTTCAGTCTTTTGGCAGTCCACACCAATTCAAGCCAAATACATGACCTTATACATGCATGCATGCTCTTTGTCTCTCATCAACACATGTTTTATGCTCAGCTAAAACATCTGGTCAGAGGACAAAGGACACACACCTTTTCTGGCACGCAACCCCCCCAGCGCACACACAGACACCTACACTCCTTTTTCCTCTAACTTAGTTGCTTTAAGTTAGATTATATATAGTATATTTTCCTCTGTTAGCTTTTATTGTCTCATTAATAAATGATTGTGTTTATTTATGCTGACCTATATAATTTCGCACAAGAGTGGGTGATACCAGCCTCTTCTATGCAGAACTCCAAAGCCTTCCACTTTAATTATGAATAGTGATTTTGGTTATAGTTATTAATTTCATTATTACCCTAATTAATAGTATAGTGTTTTTTATTCGGCTGATCAATCAATTATTGGCTATCATTTCCCTTTTTTAAGGGTGGTTATTTATCATAGCACCCACACACGACTGGAAAAAGTACTGTCTGCAAATTCACAAAGTAGTTTAATTACACGTTACAAATACCACCAGTATCGACACATCTTCTGTTGTATCTCATTAAACGAGACATACTACAGAGAAATGTCATCTGTTTTAATACAACTCACCAAGCAGAAATCAGCACCTGCAGTCTTCAAACGTAGAAGGATCAATACAAACCATACAGATGTTAGTATTGTGCAGAGAAAGGCCTGACACCTTCCCCCAACCCCCACAAAAGATCAGATGTCTACATCTCATCCTTAAATGGTCATGAAGTCAAAGTGTCAGCTCAGTGGCACTACGGATGTTAATACTTGTGCAGAGAAAGATCTCACTTCCTTCTTGCAGGGTTATACCTGGGGTCTCTCTTGAATTTTGTCAGGGGCTGAGAAAGTTCATTTCATGCCTTCCTGACTCTGTTACTTTGTCAGAATTGTCAGGAGCCTGTATTTCCTGTAAAAGAAAAGGCAAACCTTGTGTGCATTGAATGTTCAGGTTTGCTTTCTTGTCTGAGAGTTAAGAGTGGAACATGGACAAAGTTACTAAGCAGATAAATCCACAGACTAAAGCTGGAAGCACTGTATATGATGATTTGTTTGAAATGATTTGCCCATTAATTATGTGTAATCAGTAAATAAGATCTATACTAGTTATCCCCAGCTCTTTGTTTATTCAATCTTTTGGTTTTATATCTGCTCTCCTCTAGGTTTTTTCTTGAATTCTACTGTGAATCAAATGTTGAGATAGTAGAAACAACATTACACTAACTAGGCCCATTCAGTACTGTGGGTCTTAATAAAGCTTAAGGACTCCACAGACCACGTTCCCCAGATGTTAACTCCTATAATATCCTGGTATGAAGCCACAACATGTGGAATTTACAATCTTGTTGCTACAAACAACGGCCGGAAAGGGAGGTGTTTTATGGAATTGATGACACAGGATGTCTGGAGCCAAAACAGGTCTACCTTGGAAAAGAGATTTCAATGTCAAGGGACTTCCTGGTTAACAAAGGTTAAATAAATAAAAAGAAACTACCTTGGTACTGTATTCCCTGTCGCAGACTGCCCGAACGCCAGCAAGGGAAGCAGCTGTGGCTCCACCTTACAGCAAGTATTTTGGCACTAAAATTGACTTGTTTATTGTTTACTTGTCAGTCACTCCATCTTTGAGAGGCTGAAAAACAACATCATCTGCCAAGTGTGAGGAGGAGAACTTGTCTGTCTAGAGATACATGGGGTGGAGTCAGAAGAGTGTGTTTGTGTTGGAGGTAGATGAGAGCGTACCTGCTACTGAAGGTGATTCTGCATGCATTGTCGGACTTCACAGCAGAGGATCTTGCCATGGATAGTGACTTTGGACGCTTGACAGAAATGGTAAGCTGTGAGACTCTCTCTCAATGGGTTGTATTGGATCAAAATGTCTTTCAGTAAAGTCAACAAAGCAGCTGTTCTATTATTTGCTGCAGGATTTGTCTTTGGTTGACTTTACACTTACTGCTTAAATGTGTGAGTCTATCTCCCAACACTTTCTGACTTCCCTACCTGTCTTTGGCACTGGTTCCTACTGAAGATTGCAATCTTTAAAAAGTTTTATTTAGTTAATTTTTTTCAGGCTCATTAATTTTCTCAAACAGCAGTTCATTTAAGCGAGCTGCAGTTCTTAACGTTCCTCTGTTTGCTTTTGCTGCAGGATGCAATTCGCACTCTGAGTGCACTACAGACCGATGCAAGTGCGCTGGAGATGCAAGAGCAAACGCGGATTTGTCCTCAGCTGAAGCTCCAGGCCATGAGAGGCTTCCTGGAGCGAGTCGGCATCACAGTGAGTCTTATATCTGCCCACATTACATATACATAAAAGAGTAAAATAGAGTAAATATTTCCTTTAGTCTTATCTGATGTGTGTGTGTGTGTGTGTGTGTGTGTGTGTCAAAGGCAGAGGATCTGGACCATCTCAATATCATTCATGTGGCGGGAACAAAGGGAAAGGTGAGCTGACTAAAAACTGTGTAGTATGATGTCTTTTTAAAGGTTGAGTCAGTAATTAATCATTTTGGTCTCTAAGAAAAATAGTTCAAATCTCCATCCCACTTTAGTCCAAGGTGAACTGTTTAAATGTCTTGTTTTGTAAAATCCAAAGTTAGTCAGTTTAATATGATATGAAACAGAAAAGTAGGAAATCTCCAAAGATCAGAGGCTGTAAGCTGCATTTTATGTCATTTTTGCATTAAAAATGTACTTTTATCACAATTTTATTTATAATAAGTCGATCGACTAAGTAATTGAATTGAACTCATTGTGGATGGAAATAAACAATCTAATTTAGAAACAACTACGATAGGTGTTATAATTTTGAGCAGCTTATTTCCTGTAAGCATCACAGATGAGTTTTCCTTTTGTTTCTTTCTGTTGCTGTCTGTAATATGTTTTTTTTTTTTTAACAATCATACAGGTTTAATAGGCTTTCTTTTTAACTGCATACTTTTCTAATGCAGGATGAGGCTGTTTATCAGAGTGAAGGCTCTATGAACACAGCTTGTGTTCAGGCCTTTTAAAGTTCAGATCTTAAATAATAATCTAAACTTTAATTTCATTTAGTTTTCTCCACAGAAATGAAAGCAAAATGAGATATAGGCTTTAAAATCAAGAAGGCCTTGCAACCTCCACCTGCATTCTTGACAACGCCTAGGTTGGGAACCAGCGGTCTAACTGGTTTAAGTTGTCAGGGTGGCATGTGAGTGTGTAATCACCACTCTGTCTGGTAGTGGTTCACGTCGGCGTTGGTTATGACACAATAATAATAATAATAATACATTTTATTTAAAGGCGCCTCTCTGGGCACTCAAGGACACCGTACAACACATAAAAAATAAAAACAGTAAGAAATAAGAAACAGGAAAAGACAATGTAGATGGTTAAGTGGGGTATGCAGTTCTGAATAGGTGAGTTTTTAGTCTTGATTTGAAGAGTGTGAGAGAGTCCACAAGCTCTGGCACGTCACACAAACATGTCTTCATCTTGGATGACCTCTTACATTTTTGTGTTTGTCTTTAAGGGCTCAACATGTGCCTTCACTGAGCGGATATTGAGAGGTTACGGCTACCGCACAGGATTTAACAGGTAAAAATGCAGCGTATGAACAAAATGTACACAATTGGTGTCTGTGTCTTATTGACACATAAGAATATATTATCTGGCCCTAAAAAAGATTATATATTGAACTGAGATAGAAAGCAGAGACAGATCCTAACCAAGTCCAGGCTCACTGACCACAAACTGGAAAATGAAAGAAATCAAAAATTATGGCAACCAAAAGAAACAGAGTGCGATCGACAGGTGAGGACAGAATCAGAAATACTTTATTGATCCCCGGAGTGAAATGAGTAAAAGGAGATCAGATATTGAATCTCTGTCAGCTGATATTCAAACTGCAGCAGGCGGTGCTGATTCTGTGACAAACTTTAATCTCTTTACTGCTTGTAGTGTCGGCAAAGACACAGCAGAACCTTTTACATGTCACATATTATTGTAATAATACTGCAGGATATTGTCCTGAGGCATACAGTGTTTCTCCCGATATCAGCTGACAACGGTGGAGTTTGGCCTGTAATGTGATCAACTTCAAGCAGTGAAAAGTGGCTCCTGTTTTCCTGCTTGGTTGCAGTTCCCACATTTGGTCGAAGTCCGGGAGAGGATTCGAATCAACGGACAGCCCATTGGAAAAGAGCTCTTCACTAAATACTTCTGGCAGGTTTATAGACGGCTGGAAGACACTAAGGTAGGTCACGTGTAGTGTCAGCTGGCTGTGGCTGCTCCATTCAATAGATCAACCTGTCGTAGAACAGAACGTGAAAATCTCTGAAGCTTGTGTTCACCGCAGACCTTAATTCAGGCATCAAACTGAAAAACATTCAAAATAACTATTGACTTTGAGAAGAGGGAACCGGAGGTGCAAAGATCCTAACTCGTTTCCGGGTTTTAGGACTCATCCTGCAGCACTTTACTGACTTTAATATAAAATGAGACCCCTCTTGTCAGGCTGGAAGACTCAACTCAACTTAACTTAACCAGTATTCAGTGTGCAGTTAAATGTTTTTAAGGACACATTCGTGGTCAAGCAACCTCTCACAAAGTTACTTGACCTACTGTTTATCTATCTATCTATCTATCTATCTATCTATCTATCTATCTATCTATCTATCTATCTATCTATCTATCTATCTATCTATCTATCTATCTATCTATCTATCTATCTATCTATCTATCTATCTATCTATCTATCTATACTATACTATACTATACTATACTATATATTTGATCAAGGAATGAGAAAATAACTAGAAATGTTTCACTGCAGGGATGTATTAAAAAAAGCCACTGGCATTGTGAATGAATGGGCTGAAAGCAATCCCATGGACCAATTTAGTGAGAAATAATGTACACGTACATGCTTTAATGTTGTGTTTGTGAGTGTTTGTGGCTGTGAGCGTGGAGATTACCATTTAAGAAAACAATTATGTAACATTTGCATTAACTGGTGTGACTGCATAGAGAGCTCACACACATGGTGATGCAGTCATTTTATTTCCTCTCTTTGACCCCTTCAGGACACCCATGGAGGGACGATGCCGCTGTGCTTCCCTTTTCTCACTGTCTTGGCCTTCCATGTGTTTATTCAAGAGAAGGTACACATTTCCAGCCATTAAATTTCATGCTGATGAGTTTCCGCTGTTTTCTGGCCTGTAGAAAACTTTGGAAATGATCATTCTGAGGCCCACTAGAAAGGCAACACGTTTTATTACTTAATGACTTAAATAACTCAAATCTGAACCGCTCTGCTCTTCATCCAGGTAGATGTAGTTATACTTGAAGTTGGGATTGGTGGAGCATATGACTGCACCAACATTATAAAGTAAGACTCTCCATTTATAAAACTATAAAACTTATAAAATTATTTTTACCGTCTTGATCACAAATTTGAATCGAACTGTTCCATCCATTGTTAATTCACTTCAGATCAGACACAAAGATTGTCTGTCTTGTCTGAGCCTTGCAAGGTTCAGGGTCAGACAGTAGAGGGTGTGTTGAGCCATTTTCAAACCATGAAATGCCAATTTTCCTAAATTTGGTAAGAACAGATGAGAGATAAGTTTTCGATAAGTTTGCAGCTCAAAAACCCTTTACTGTCACTATATAGATGTGTTTAAAGCTCCATCAGTGTGGGAATAAAATGTTTGTCCTCCTCTGTGGTTGTGTGTAGGAGGCCGTGGGTGTGCGGTATCGCCTCTCTGGATATAGACCACACTGAGATTCTTGGAGACACCATTGCAAAGATCGCCTGGCACAAAGGAGGAATCTTCAAGGTGCGTTGGCCGCACTCATCAGTAATGTAGCACTGTGATTGGACAAAATATGAATATAAGTAATAAGACCAAAACATGCTACTTAGTGGATACTTCCTAGCTTTTTGGTGCTTTCAGCTTCATCTCACAGTCTTCATCAGCACTGGGAGTTTGCTTGGTTTTTGGTTTGATTTTGAGTAATCTCTATGAAAACTGCGTCCACTGATGAAGATTGTGCTTGAAAGTGCCAGGAAAAGCTAGAAAGAGGTCCTTGAGTCAGCTGGGACAGAGACGGGTCTGATGGATGTAATGATTTCTTCATACTGAAGTTCACACTTTGTGGGGAGATATTGAAATCCTTTAAGATAAAACTACTCTTTCTACTCGTCCACCTCTCTGTCGTCCGTTAATCATATACACGGGTTTTCAGCCGGGGGTTCCCGCCTTCACTGTCCAACAGCCAGAAGATGGGTTGGCTGTGCTCAGGGACAGAGCTGAACTGATAAGAGTAAGTCACCCTTCAGAGTAATACCCGCAGTGAAGTTTTATATAAACTATGTTGTTGAAATCTCTCCTCCAGCGGTTCAGTTTGGTGTATTAAAGGCTAACCCGGTTGTTGTAGTGTCCTCTGAGGGTCTGTCCGGAGCTGGAGGACTACCAGGCAGACTGTGGACCTTTGCATCTGGGCCTGGCAGGGAAGCACCAGCACTTCAATGCCTCCCTGGCCCTCCAGCTGAGTCACACTTGGCTGCAGAGAAGATGTCTACCAGGTAGGGCGAGATGTTGTACTGTCAGTGGCTAGAAGGACATCATAAATCCAAAAGTGAAAGAGATTGGCTTGATAAGAGAGTAACTATCTCTGTTTGGGACAGGGAAAATCTATAGAAAATAAATTCTGTACATGTTGCAGCCAAAAAATCCCTTTTAACAGCCAGTTGCAGCTGACGCAGAGGTTGTGTATTCCATGTCGGGAAATGACTTAAGGTCTGTCTGCATAACGTGTCCTCTCTCAACAGAAAGCTTAACCTCCACCAGTGTTGAGAACGCAGGGCTACTTCAGCTGACTTTCTTCAAGCCCAGCCCCATCATGGTGAAAGGTGAGTTCCTAAAGAACAACAACCAATCACTGTTGATAAGAGCAAAATCAGGACAGAGATTGTTGCTTTCCCTGCTTTTCTGAAGGGGTCAAAGAGAGGAAATGAAATGACTGCATCACCATGTTTGTGAGCTCTCTATGCAGTCATATACACCAGTTAAAGCAAATGTTACATAAATGGTCCTCACAAAACTGATCTGACCTTGTGACTGTGACCAAATGCTTATCAATCACCCCCTTACCATAAAACACAAACCCCCTTAAGCACTCTATATACATTTACTACCCATCCAACACTTTCATCCCCCACAGCCTGTTCACGTGTTAAAATAAGAAGGACTGAACAGAGCCAGTCGATGAAGCACATTAGGATTCGATTGTTGCTGCAACATTAGCATATGTGAAGGCAAACAAGCTAAAGCTAAGCTAAATGTGCAGCCAATACAGTGCTGACAAAGACTGAATGGACCCGTCCTATGTCCCTCCCCTTTACGTGCTCTCAGGGCTGGCGGACACACAGTGGCCTGGAAGGACTCAGATCCTGAAACACGGAGCAGTCACCTTCTTCCTGGATGGAGCTCACACAATGCGCAGCATCCAGGCCTGTGCAGCCTGGTTCAGAGAGACTTCAGCCCAGCACCAAAAGAATGCAAGGTGAACGTCTCTATGTGTGTGTTAATCTAGTTATATATTAATATATTGCAACTTAAGCCGAGACATCATGCAGAAATGTTGTTTTTTTTTTTACTGGTCAGGTTTGACATTTTGGGCTATTTTGCTTCCCTAACACGTCTTAAAAAGTTTATTTTACTACACTTCAAGGTTTCCTTAAATTTGGCAAAATTTTGTATTATATAATATAATATAATATAAATAATGAACATACTTTAATATAACATTTCAGAAAAGAAAATAATTGTCTTAACATAAGTAATCATCTGGGGAAGTTTCGTGGTTTCGTGTCTATTAGTTAAAAGTTTTACCCTATTTGCCTCACATTTAAGGAAAACTATAGTTTATTAAAATTTGGGTTTTGTTTTCTGAGTTTTTGCCCTCGCTAAGAAAACTGTAACACTACTCACCTCAGTAATTTTGGAGTTGTGGGTAAGCGGTGATTTCAGTAGAAATAAACCCCTGTGGCGTAATAACTGGTTGCTCTTTACCTTTACAAACACACCAATAATGATACTGACTAAAACCTGGACATGTTTGTGTTGCAGTGGACGTGTGGCCAGAGTTTTGATGTTCAGTATCAAAGGAGAGAGAGACTCAGCAGCCATGCTTAAACTACTGGTGGTGAGTACGGCTGCCTTCCACGACACAGAGAATAAGACCACTGTCTTTGCTACTGAGCACAATGTTATTATTATTAATATTATATGGATGTAGAAACTAATTGTATTTTTTTTTACTTGTGTTTCTTTTCAGCCATGTCATTTTGACTTTGCTGTGTTCTGCCCTATCCCTAAGGCTGTCTTTTACTGTAATGCAGGTGAGATCAGCTAACATTAAACTCTACCTGAAAGAACTGACCCTTCCTAAGTCCCGCCCCTTTAAGCTCTGTGCTCCAATAACAGTTGAGCTAAGCCTTTTGGTCAGAACCTCAGTCAATTTTCACATTTTGAAGCTGGTTAGGAAGCTGCACTCGACTCATTCAGCAAGAAATAATTCATAAAATTCCATAAAAATGTAAAAATTGTCATTTTTACATTTTTATGTATGTTCTTTCATTCCCCCCCCCTCAGACCAGACTGTCTCAGCAGAAGACAGGTTGCAACGTTGTTTGGACATAGAGAGGAGCTGGCATCTCCACAGCAGTGGGTGGGATAACAAAGGTACACAGCTGCTCTCCGAGGACAGCCTGCTCCCGCTCCCTGAAAAGAAAGGAGACACCCTGGTCTTCCCCTGCACCCAGAGCGCCCTCCAGTGGATCACTCAGGGCAGGGAAGCTGCTCCGCTCTGTGATGCAGCCGAGATCCATGTGCTCACCACCGGAAGCCTCTACCTGGTGGGTGGAGTACTTAAACAATTCGACCCAGCTTTCTCCAAATAATTGGACCATGTGAAATAATTGAGTTTAAATAATGGGTGGTTGCTCTGCTTATTTACATGAAGGAGTAAGTTAAAGAATAAGTTTTCTGTTTTTTACTAATTTGGAACCTTTCACAATCTGTTTTTCAAATTAAAGCTATTTTGCATGATTTATACTTTTATATTGTAAACATCCTAGAAAACCTGGAAATTGATTCAAATTACCAAATATCTTGGAAATTAATTATGTTGTCCTGGTAAAACTTCAGCAACTAAAAGCAAGTGCTGTCCTGTATCCTCAAGCTAAAGCCCAGGAAAGTTACCTGGTAAGGTACTGGAAATGTATTTTTTTTTTAGGAAGAGTGGCAACCGTGAGTGCAAGATTTGGAAAATCTTAATGTATATAGAACAGCTCAAGGTAACATAAAGCTACTGAGGCTGAGACATGGAAAAATCCACACATTTGTACCCACCATTGAATGATCCAGTTCCACTTCAGAATTCAGATTTATTGTCCATTTATTAAAGTAATAAAACAAAATCAAAAGTGAGAACACAAACTCACCCCCTCCCTCCATTTGCCATGCAGGTGAACAGGTGAACAGGTGAAATGATAGATAGATAGATAATAAATAAATAATAGATAAATAAATAGACAAGGATTATTGCCGGTTATGTGGCTCCTACAACCCGATTTGGTGCTGATAAGCTGAGAATCCAACAGGTTCACATTCCACAATACAAATGCAATTCAAAAAGTCAACAATAGTGGCAACTATAATCCTACCATACAACGTTAGACATAAATATTGCATTTCCATTTCTAAGGTCCAAGGTTAGGGGCACTATGAATACCAAACGGCACCTGGAAGGCTCTGGCTCAGGTTATCTACTCAATGTCAGCACAGTACCATGTGGAGAAGATCAAAGGGAGACATGTAAATTGGGGAACT
>NW_026136977.1:0-22500 GCF_905237075.1 Dicentrarchus labrax
AGTTTGAATATTTGTCCTTTGCTGCATGTCACATCCCCCCTCTCTCTCTCTCTCTCTCTCTCTCTCTCTCTCTCTCCCATGATTTCCTGTCTCGTAACTGTCAAATAAAGGTGTCTGCTGGATCCTCCTCTGGGTGTGGCTGGTCAGCTGTGGGAATACACAGATATCTGAGAAATCTGAGACATCAATAGGCTGGAGGCTCTGCCCACACACACACACACACACACACACACATATACAGTATATATTTATTTTCTTACACTCACACAATCATACATACATACATGTGTGTGTGTGTGTGTGTGTGTGTGTGTGTGTGTGTGTAGTTATGTATTATGTACATTTTTTTATTGTTCTTCTGTCTTTTACAACTGTTTTAACTGGTCCGTGTATGTTTTGGTCATTGGATTTTCCTTTCAGAAACGGGGATTAAAAACAGAAAACGAGTGGTTATTTGATTTTCGTTTTAAAATACAAAGATTAAAATTGAAATACAAGGCGTTTTTCTTCTTCATGGTCAGAAAGGGATGAGCGAAATTAAAAAAAATATTAGATTTTTATTTTCTATTTCATATAACAAAAAATAAAATCACTAGAAAACAGAAACAGAAAAAAGTCCTGTTGTTTCATATTCTGAGACCGGATGTTGTCATTAACAGGACGGTGCTGTGGAGAAGAAACAGTAGACTAGTAGACTGCGGTCAATCCAGCCGTGAGTCCGATCTCCGTGGTCAAATCAGCCGCACTTAAATTTAGAGTGTACAAGTATTCTCAGCATTATGGTAAATGCAGAGAAACAGCGTATTTACTTCCGGTTTTCAAAATAAAGGTATTTAGAGCTGTAAGCTATAATTAAAATATGTTACATTAAAGTGTTTTATGCGCCCCTGATGAATAAAAAAACACTTTATATCAAGTATCTTTACTGCACCAGTGTGGAGAAATGCCAAAATAAAAGTCTCATATTTATGCCTCCAGAGACTGCATATTTGACCAAATTTGAGCTACTGTAAAAACATATTGCTCAGTGTTTCCTGGCTACTGATGGTATATTTGACTTTTACACATATGAGATTACAAACATACTTAATATCAAGCATTTCTACTGTACCAATTTGGAGAAATTCAACAATAAAAGTCCATATTTGTACCTCCAAGTGGTATTTTCATATATTTGAGGTACTGTAAAAACACTTTGCTCAATAATTCCTGGCTACTGATGTTATATTTGACTTCTACACATCTAAGACTACAAGTATACTTAATATCAAGCATTTTTACTGTACCAATGTGAAGAAATTGAAGAATAAAAGTCCATATTTATACTTCCAGATTCCATATTTTCTTATATTTGAGCTACTGTAAAAATGTAAACTGTATGTGGAACCACCTGCAACAGCTGTCACACTGAATAATATAAAAATAATATGTGAGGAAGAGACAGTAGGTACAATGGTGTTTTGAAGTTAAAACTAATTATTTTTCCCTTTTACCTACAAATGGACACAGCAGAGCAGCAAAATAAGAAGAATGTGGACTGGCATTGCATTTTGTGTGAAAAGTAAACAAATTAGAATTGTGTAGGATTTTGTGTTTAGTGTTTATATTATCAAGATGTTATTAAACATTTGTGTGAAATTTTGTCATGATTACTGCAGCATTATTGAAGTATAATGAAAATGCTTCACCCATAGCCTGGAAATATTGAGCAATACCGTCCTGTTAATGACAACATCCGGTCTCAGAATATGAAACAACAGGCCTTTTTTCCGTTTCTGTTTTCTAGTGATTTTATTTTTTGTTATATGAAATAGAAAATGAAAATCGAATCATTTTTTAAAATTTCGCTCATCCCTTTTTGACCATGAAAAAGAAAAAAAAGCCTTGTATTTCAATTTTAATTTTTGTATTTTAAAACGTTTTCTGTTTTTAATACCCGTTTCTGAAAGGAAAATATAATGACCAAAACATACACGGACCTGATCAGCTGTCATCATTGATTGACAGCATTTCTCTTGTTTCTTGTGTTGACGAACTTGACCAACTACCTATCAGATCTGGGGTGGCCAATGAGCTTTCAGAACTGCCATTGTTTTCACATAGAGCAGGTCTAGACCGAACTCTTTAAAACATTAATTACAGAGACCCAACAGTACCACCATGAGCAAGACCTTGGAGACAAGGGCAAGGAAACACTGCCTGTTAAAAGGCAGAAACCTAGGACAGATCCTCCGGCTCTAGGTGGGTGGTCGTCTGTCTCGACCAGTTGGGGTGAGAGAGAGAGAGAGAGAGAGAGAGAGACAGAGAGAGCGAGAGAGAGAGTGAGAGAGACAGAGAGAGAGCGAGAGAGAGAGACAGAGCAAGAGAGAGAGACAGAGAGAGAGAGACAGACAGAGAGAGAGAGAGTAATACGAGGTTCTGCTGTGACGCTAACGATGTGGATCAGAAACGTTTTATTATCTGGGTTTGACTCCACACACTCTACCTATTTCTATCAGAAACAAAGACAACCTGCTGGTTTTTATAAACTGACTGTGGTTAATGTCAGTCAGATTCATTTATTACTGTTAATAATCAATAATCAATAATCAACAACAGGACACATTCATGTTTATTCCTTTATTACAGTAAATTCCTACAATGATTGATTCTCCATCAGGTTATTGATCACATTAGACAGTGGCAGATAAAGAAGATTAAAGTGATTATTGGACAGAAGCTGTGCAGTGAATCATCAAACAGCAGTTAGTAAATCAACGTATGTGAGCACTCACTATTGATCAATCAATCAATCAATATACAGCAAAGACTATATGTTAAAGACCTGAGGCCTGGACACGAAGCAGGTTGACTGAATGTGGCTGTCCCTGCTTTCAGATCACACTTATTGATCTATTATTATTGATGTTGGACATTAAACTCATTGATTACTGTGTGTTTCTACTGACAGTGAACTCATCATCCATCAGACTACTGATCAATAAAGTCTGTAACCTCCTGATCAATCAATTTCAATCTGAACAGAACTGATCACAGAACAGCTGCTGACACTGACGTTATCAGAAAATACAGATGTGATCCAGAAAACTCAGAAAACCTGATCCTTAGAAAAAGCCCCTTATATGACATCATCAGCCCCAACCAATCAGCTGCACTCGTTTCCTTTGATGAGGAAGAAGGTTCCAGCAGCGACACCGAGCAGACCGACAGTCAGACCGAGTCCACAGAACACTGCAGGTCCAATACTGGGTTCAGGCTTCTCCACATCTGGAGACAGAAAGACACAAACATTAACACACTGCAGGTCCAATACTGGGTTCAGGCTTCTCCACATCTGGAGACAGAAAGACACAAACATTAACACACTGCAGGTCCAATACTGGGTTCAGGCTTCTCCACATCTGGAGACACAAACATTAATGCAGCTACACCTCCACATCTGGAGACAGAAACATTAACACACTGCAGCTACACCTCCACATCTGGAGACAGAAACATTAACCTACTGATGTTACACCTCCACATCTGGAGACAGATGTGTACCTTGGTCAGTTAGTAAAGTGTCTGTTTGTATTTTGAGTGAATTTAAATAAAGTTGTCTCACCCCAGAATCGGGTCAGTGGGTCTTTCAGAGACAGATGTTTCACTGAACAGCTGTACATGTCTCCCAGCTGTGGGATGAACTCCAGTCTGGACGTCTGGGTGAAGGTGGTGTCTTTGTTCAGGTAGGGAACATTGATGCTGGTTCCTTCAGTCACGTTCTTTCCGTTCTTGGTCCAGTAGACCTTTACAGGAGCAGGATAGAAACCAGTCACATGACAGATGAGGGTGTTCTTCTCTCCGAGCTCCACGTCGTCTCTGGTGTAGATCATCGGACTGGAAGGAGGATCTGTACAGAAACAGAGATCATATTAAGGTTTAATGTTATAATTAGTGTCATCAGTAAAGAAATATTATTTCCAGTATTTGTTTAATTAAAGTAATCAACAGATTAGGTGCCCGGTTAGCTCAATGGGAGCTGGCGACCCATGTACTGAGGCTGAGTCCTTGCTGCAGCGGCCCAGGGTTCAAATCCGACCTGCGGCCCTTTGCTGTGTGTCATCCTCTCTCTCTCTGCCCCCCCTTTCCTGTCTGTCTTCAACTGTCACTATATAAAGGCAATAAAAGCCCCAAAAATATATAAAAAAAGTAATCAACAGATTAAATGAAGATTTATCGAAACATCCTGCTCTATTTGAAACGTGTCCTGAGATAACTTCTGTTATGAATTGGTGCTATACAAATAAAACTGAATTGAATTGATCTGGCTGGAACATGATACAGGCAGCCAGTACAGTGTCTACAGCAGTGGATGTGATCCAGTTTCCTAGTTTTACTTCAGACTCTGAACTAGCTGTAGCTTTCTGAAGCATCAGTAAGTATTTCAGTATCTCTCTGACTTAAAAATGTAAAAATGTTTTTCTTTCTCTGCTTTGGGTCCTACAAGAATCTCTTTTCATTTAGCTGTAAAAGGTTTGGACCCATTCATACATTTCCTTCTTTCCAATCTCTCTCTCCTGTAGTGTGCATGAGGCAGAGTGAGCTCAGCTCTGTAATGGTAGATTCAGTTTCTTTGTTTCAGCCACTGCAGATGCCCAACCTCCCCCTTCCTAACACAAGATGCCAGGTCCTTTTGTGTTTTGTAGATTGTGATGTCTGGACTTGGCTTTGCAAGAATGCAAGATCCTGCAGGACACCTCATATGTAAAACACACCAGTAGGGGGTCTGCCCCGATGTCTGCAGTGGGCAGAGGGGTGTGGAAGCACTTCCTGGAGGGCCAGACCCCTACAGCAGACCAAGGGGTGTGAAAGAGGTGGTCCTCAGGTATAAATGTTTAGATCTCCCCATGTTCGGGGCTTTTCTTCATCTTTGACCGCTCATGTGTTGATTGACCTTTTCTTTGCAAAGAAAATAAAACTGTCGGCCAACAGAAGTTCTCTATTTCATTCTTCACCAGCAGCAGAGAAATTTCCACAACAGCTGCTCTTAATAACACGAGCTCACCTGAAAACATGATCTATGAAATTTTAGATGGTCTCTAAAATACTGACAAGATCTGCCTCCCAAATTCCCCGTCTTTCTACAAAATTGAGATGCATGTTAAGATGTTTTTAGTAAGATAATTCATTAAGAACTTAAAGCAACTTATTCCAGTGGAAATGTCAAAATATATCATAAAGAATCAGAATAGATCAGAAAATATCAGAATATATCAGCATATATAATCCCATGACAGTATAAAAAGTGAGCTCCTCTGAAATGCAATAGTTCACTCACTGGTGGAGTGTGTGACCTCTGCCTGTCTCTAACACACAGATACACACAGAGACCCTTGCTGTGAGACAGCAGTGGACGGAGGCTAAAAGTCTGGTTTCACTTCACTAGTTGCTGTGTGTGTCTATATATATATATCTGTGTGTTTATATATGTGTATGTAGGTATATTGGACATGAATTGTCTCAGTAGAGAGAAGATCTGCTCTTTAAATGTATTGTTTAAAAACTGACGAAGAGGTTTTAGTGCACTGTGGGTCATGTGCAGTTTGTAATACATTAACTAGCTAATCAAACCAACCACCATTCAGAACTAACTAACCTGAGCAACCAAAACCCCCAGAAGAACCGGATAAACACTCTTCTAACAAATAGTAGCCAATATTACTGAGATTATCATTATTATTCCCCATCGTTGTGGCTGTTCATCATCTTCATCATCTTTATCACCTTCATCAGTCATTTCTATTAGTATAGTTGCTGCTGTGCACCTTTGTCCCTCTCTCTACCAGAGAGGGAAGACAAGCTTTGACCATGTGCAGCCTCGCTGTTGATAGACTGAGCTCCCAATGGGACAGAGGTCACGTAAAGACAGAGCTACACTTCCTCACCTCATATCCAAAATATACATGTGTAAGAGAGAAACACTTCTCAGTTAGAACCAAATACAGCAGGAACTGCCCTATTTACTGGGAGAAATACACACATGGGAAATGACACAATTCATGCTATTGGACATTTTCCTCATACTGTAAACATCTATTAAAATCTATTATTATATAAACAATGTGAGAACAGACAGAGAGAAACTGCCCAAATGTGACTATTGCTGTAATGAAACACAACTGTTTTATTTGAATTGTTATCATTATGATTGTACATATGAGCCAACCTGTAGCCCTACAATGAGCTAGTTCTTACAACCTGACCAATGATGATAATTCAATTAAAAATATATTTTACTAACATACCCTGGTTATATCACTTTGTTAGTTATTTGTACCTCCAAGTGGCATCTTTTCTTATATTTGAGCTATTGTAAAAACACATTGCTCAATAATTAATCAATAAACACTTTAATGTAACATATTTTATTTTAAATGTAGGTTCGAATTATAGCTTACTGTTCTTAATACCTTTATTTTGAAAACCGGAAGTGAATATGTTGTAAATTTAAGTGCGGCTGATTTGACCACGGAGATCGGAGTAAAGGCTGACCGCAGTTATCATATCAGTTGTTATCTCGAGATCTCGAATTAATTATATCGTTATCTCGGGAAAACGGAGGAAATCAAATGTATGAATGCATGGCCCTCTAGGGCTTCCGTAGAAAGGAACTATATCAGTACAGTCTATTTTACTGACGCACACAGAGTTTGTGTTTTCTGATATTTTCTGAATTTTATTTTTAAATTGTGAATCTTTGTTTCTTATTAATCTTTAAGTTCTTTAAGGTTTGGTCAATATTGTGTTTGTGGGTTGTTTGTTTCCAACTTTAAAAACTAGATCAGCAGCTGCTTCAGTGTTTAAATGAACGAGTGATGGAGGAAGAGAGAGACATTACAATAGTGCAGGGAAACAAAGGAGGAATAAAGAAAAGCTTTCAGTAAGAGAGAGCGAGCTAATGTACAGTTATTATTATTAATATGAAATATACAATAAGTCAGGTGTTAACACTTCATTTAAATAGACTGGAGGAAATATGTCTGAGTGATGGGTTTATAAATTAAAGAAAATCTGTGTTAATAAAAAGTATATATATATTATATAATGTTTATATGGAGGACAGACTGATTATAAATATATATATCAATGTATTCTACAGTAATGAGTTATATTATTATATAATGTCATTAACACTGATTATATATATATATCAGTGTATTCTACAGTAATGAGTTATATTATTATATAATGTCATTAACACTGATTATAAATATATATATCAATGTATTCTACAGTAATGAGTTATATTATTATATAATGTCATTAACACTGATTATAAATATATATATCAATGTATTCTACAGTAATGAGTTATATTATTATATAATGTCATTAACACTGATTATAAATATATATATCAATGTATTCTACAGTAATGAGTTCTATTATTATATAATGTCATTAACACTGATTATAAATATATATATCAATGTATTCTACAGTAATGAGTTATATTATTACAGACAGACAGAATAATAAAGTTTGTCTTTACCG
The DNA here is from genome assembly GCF_905237075.1 of Dicentrarchus labrax. Taxonomy (NCBI): domain Eukaryota; kingdom Metazoa; phylum Chordata; class Actinopteri; family Moronidae; genus Dicentrarchus; species Dicentrarchus labrax. Next base: position 7,534 of record NW_026136977.1, read on the forward strand.
GACTTCAGTGGGTCTTTGTAGGCTTTACGTGATAATTCCAGGTTGAATTTGCAGACCTGTTGATCAGCCTCAGCTTGTTGATAAGCTCCAGGGTCAGGGTAGCTAATATGATCTATGAAGTTGGGTTGAGGCTCCACTCCTTTCTTGTTGATGAAGTCTGCGTACCACATCTCTTCACCATCCAGACCGTACATCTTCTCTCCATCAGAGTCTGAACAGCCAGTGATACTAATGTCCTTATGAAGAACTGAAGATAGAAACAGATCATTGATTGATTGATTGATCTGTCTGTCTGTCTGTCTGTTACTGTCTGTCTGTCTGTCTGTTACTGTCTGTCTGTCTGTCAGAAACTTACCGTCAGCAGACACACAGGAGAACCAGAGAACCAGAACCAGAACCATCATCATCATCATCTTCATCTTCAGCTCTCCGTAGACCTGAACCAGTCTGACTCTCTGAACCCGTCTGACTCTCTGTAGACCTGAACCCGTCTGACTCTCCGTAGACCTGAACCAGTCTGACTCTCTGAACCCGTCTCACTCTCTGTAGACCTGAACCCGTCTGACTCTCTGTAGTCCTGAACCCGTCTGACTCTCGGTAGACCTGAACCCGTCTGACTCTCTGTAGACCTGAACCCGTCTGACTCTCTGAACCCGTCTGACTCTCTGTAGTCCTGAACCCGTCTGACTCTCTGTAGTCCTGAACCAGTCTGACTCTCTGAACCCCGTCTGACTCTCTGTAGTCCTGAACCCGTCTGACTCTCTGTAGACCTGAACCAGTCTGACTCTCTGTAGTCCTGAACCCGTCTGACTCTCTGTAGACCTGAACCCGTCTGAGACTGTGAACTGGTCTGAGGACTGACAGAGACTCTCTAACAGCCAATCAGAGAGCAGAGATCATATGATGTCATCAGTAACCAGGTAGAGACAGACTGCTGCTGACAGCTGGAGATCTTCCTGATAATCAATAATCATACTAATAATATACTATCAATAACCAATAATATATTATCAATAACTAATAATATATTACCAATAACTAATAATATATTATCAATAACTAATAATATATTATCAATAACCAATAATATATTATCAATAACTAATAATATATTACCAATAACTAATAATATATTATCAATAACCAATCATATATTACCAATAAACAACAATACATTATCAATAACTAATAATATATTACCAATAACCAATGATAAGTCCTTTCACAATAAAGTTCATTGTTGAACAGTTAAATATGAAACTGTGTTTAATACTGAGAGATTTTCAAAATAAAGTTTTTATGTTATTTTATTTCAACACAAAAACTTAAAAAACTAATTTATAATTATAATTATTAATAAAGTCTGTTAGTGTAATAGATTACTATATACTGTAGTGGAGTACTTTATACTGTAATAGAGTACTTTATACTGTAATAGAGTACATTATACTGTAATGGAGTTCTTCATACTGTAGTGGAGTACTTTATACTGTAATAGAGTACTTTATACTGTAATAGAGTACATTATACTGTAATGGAGTTCTTCATACTGTAGTGGAGTACTTTATACTGTAATAGAGTACTTTATACTGTAATGAATTACTTTATACTGTAATGGAGTACTTTATACTGTACTAGAGTACATTGTACTGTAATAAAGTACTTTATACTGTAATAGAGTGCTTTATACGGTAATAGAGTACTTTATACTGTAATGGATTACTTTATACCGTAGTGGAGTACTTTATACTCTAATGGAAGTACTTTATACTGTAATAGAGTACTTTATACTGTAATGGAGTACTGTAGTGGAGTACTTTATACTGTAGTGGAGTACTGTAGTGGAGTACTTTATACTGTAATGGAGTACTTTATACTGTAGTGGAGTACATTATACTGTAATAGAGTACTTTATACTGTAGTGGAGTACTTTATACTGTAATGGAGTACTTTTTACTGTAATGGAAGTACATTATACTGTAATAGAGTACTTTATACTGTAGTATTAGTACTGTTACTATAATGGAGTACTTTTTAATGTAATGGAAGCACTTTATACTGTAGTGTAGTACTTAATACTGTAGTATTAGTACTTTTTACTGTAATGGAGTACTTTTTAATGTAATGGAGTACTTTATACTGTAGTGGAGTACTTTATACTGTAATGGAGTACTGTAGTGGAGTACTTTATACTGTAGTTGAGTACTGTAGTGGAGTACTTTATACTGTAATAGAGTACTTTATACTGTAGTGGAGTATATTATACTGTTATAGAATACTTTATACCGTAGTGGAGTACTTTATACTGTAATGGAAGTACATTATACTGTAGTATTAGTACTGTTACTATAATGGAGTACATTATACTGTAATGGAGTACTTTATACTGTAGTATTAGTACTTATACTGTAATGGAGTACTTTATACTGTAGTGGAGTACATTATACTGTAATAGAATACTTTATACCGTAGTGGAGTACTTTATACTGTAATAGAGTACTTTGTACTGTAATGGAGTACCTTATACTGTAATGGAGTACTTTATACTGTGGTATTAGTACTTTATACTGTAATGGAGTACTTTATACTATAGTATTAGTACTTTTTACTGTAATGGAGTACTTTACACTGTACTGGAGTATTTTATACTATAATGGAGTACTTTATACTGTAATGGAGTACTTTATACTGAGGTATTAGTACTGTTACTGTAATGGAGTACTCTTTACAGTAATGGAGTACTTCATACTGTAGTGGAGTACTTTATACTGTAGTATTAGTACTTATACTGTAATGGAGTACTTTATACTGTAGTGGAGTACATTATACTGTAATAGAATACTTTATACCGTAGTGGAGTACTTTATACTGTAATAGAGTACTTTATACTGTAATGGAGTACTTTATACTGTAATGGAGTACTTTATACTGTGGTATTAGTACTTTATACTGTAATAGAGTACTTTATGCGGTAGTGGAGTACTTTATACTATAATGGAGTACTTATACTGTAATAGAGTACTTTATACTGTAATAGAGTACTTTATACTGTAATAGAGTACTTTATGCGGTAGTGGAGTACTTTATACTGTAATAGAGTACTTTATACTGTAATAGAGTACTTTATACTAGAGGACGTAGAGACACTTTACTGTTTATATCTGTCTGCTGCTCAACTGAGAGACAGACAGCGCCCACTGTACGTCGGTGAGACAGGTAGAGAGGGTGAAAACCTTTAAATCAGAAAGGACCTCACCTGGTCTCAACACACCCACCAGCTCCTGAAGAAAGCCCAGCAGAGGCTTTACTTCCTAAGAAGACTGAGGACATTTCTGCATGTCAACCAAGATCCACAGCAACTTCTACAGATGTACAGTGGAGAGCATCATCATCAGCTCAGTGACAGTGTGGCAGCTGCACTGCTCAGGACAGGAAGGCTCTCCAGCATGTAATAAAAACTCTGGAGCAGCCTTCCCATCACTACAGGACATCTACACAACCAGGGTCATCAGGAGGGCCCACAACATCATAAAGGACAATCCCCACAACACAGCCACAGTCTGCAGTCAGGGAGGAGCTACAGGAGTGTGAAAGACTCTGAACTGATAATGATCCTCAATAAATCAATAAATCAATATCACTGTTTTATAACATCAACAGTCGAAAACGTCACAAAGAAAGTATTATATACTAATTATATATATATTATATATAAATATACTAATATTTATGTTTATGTTTTATTTGAATGTTTTCCAGAAGCTGCTCACTGTCCTCTGAGCAATGCATTGTGGGACAATAAAGTCCATGGACAGTATATTAAATATGTACTAACAGAACTAAACACATGTGAGTGTAAGAGTGAAGGAAGTGTATGATTTAATATTCATATATTGTGTGTGGTGTGTTTAAGTTCAGTGTTCTTCAATAATAAAAGAATCAGTAGAAAGAAAGCAGACTCAGTTTCTCTGATTCCTGTGAGAACAGTTTGTTCTTTCTGCTCCACCAAAACCAGGCTGACCACACGATGCCTTCAGGTGTCTCTGTACAACGGGACTTTACCATGTTCACCTCTGACACTGACCATGTAACTGTTAATACAGGGAGACTGAGTTTTCCTGCAGCACCTGAACGCAGCAGCAGGTCTGAGGAAAGTCCCCACTCTTTACTTTCACTTCCTGTTTGTCAGCAGCCAATCAGAGACAGAGCTGCTGATGACTCATCAGTTACCTGGAGCAGCAGGTGGTTGTTGGACAGCAGAGAGGAGGAGGAGGTGACCTTTGACCCCCTGAAGTCTGTCAGCAGCAACCCCCCCCAGGATTAGCGCCGGGCTTTAAAGGCATACTATGCAGTTTTCCGGTTTTGTCAAACAGCTCCCCCTAGAGTCGCTGCGGAGAACTTGTATTTAACGTTAACTGTCATAAATACCACTCACCAGAGCCGTCTCTTTATACGGCTCTGTGTCTCTGCACTCACAACCTGATCCCCCCCCGTATACTGGTACATGTTCAGTAGGATGGAAGCGTCGGACATCGAGCAGACAAAGATAGACTCCGAAGATGTCTACTGACCAGGTAACGTCTTCCATTGAGGCTGCTTCTTATGTCGCTGATATGTGACGTCGCGCTGTAAAGCGATTCATGATTCTCACGAGATTTGGCGGGACGCCACCTTTCAGTCTTGCATTGCTGGTTCTGCCAGCGGCGTCCCTCTCCAGCTTTGCTATGGTGATGATTTGCTATACTACGAGTTCGTTTACCATCGAAATGACTTCGAAGCTGTTATATTAAGGTAAAAATCTTGCAGTGTGCCTTTAATGTGACATAGTGGGCGAGCGGCGTAATGACAGCAGTGGCGTCCGTCACATGATGCACACTGACTCTACCCGACAGAGTTTCACTGTCAGCTTGGATCCATTGGGTCCAATAACGTTTGAACGTCTGAAAGATTCTCACCATTAAATCCTTTTATCTCTATTAGTTCAATTCAGTTTTATTTGTATAGCACCAATTCATAACAGAAGTTATCTCAGGACACTTTTCAAATAGAGCAGGTCTAGACTGAACTCTTTAACATTAATTACAGAGACCCAACAGTACCACCATGAGCAAGCACTTGGAGACAAGGGCAAGGAAACACTTCCTGTTAAAAGGCAGAAACCTAGGACAGATCCTCCGGCTCTAGGTGGGTGGTCGTCTGTCTCGACCAGTTGGGGTGAGAGAGAGAGAGAGAGACACACACACACACAGACACAGACACACACACACACACACACACACAGACAGACAGACAGACAGCAACAACAGTATTGTGTAACACCCCTTTAAACAATAATAGGTGGCAATACTACTCTAGATAATGGACCAGTAGGTTCGACTGCTGGAGCACAGTGAAATGCTTAAATCAAGCTCAGAGGCAAGAGGTTGAACTCTGGAACATGCCGACTTTTTGTATTAAAGAAAATAATAATACATACAAAATCACGAACAATGGGACCACTCACACTGATAACACTGGTTGTGTTAAATCACAAAAAAAAAAAGTATCACATTTGCAATTGCTCAGTTTCACATTAATTATCAAAATCTTAATTCTAAACTGAATTTAAGATTACTTTTGTACAATTCACTTTTCTCTATCTAAATCAAATTCAATTATATAACATGGCCAAAAGAACAATCAATTTTGCATCCAACCAATACTCTTCAGGAAAATATCCTGCCACTCAGTTCTCAGTTCCACACGATGAAGTCAAAAAGTCAAGTCAAGTCAGAGTCATAAGGGGGAATGTGTGTGTGTGTGTGTGTGTGTGTGTGTTGATCTGGGGGGCTGAATGTGAGAATGTTTTGCAGCAGTCGGCCCACCACCCACAGTGTGGCAGAATTAGGATACGTTCAAGTAGCCACTGGTAGTATCTGGTGATACTGTTTCACTTTCACTTTTGATCCAGGTGGGAAGGCTTGCCATCAACGTCGCTGGAAGATCCAGATCCAGGGAACAAACAACCAAAAAAAACCCTGACCTGTCGACAGACAGTGGTCCGTGTATGTTTTGGTCATTGGATTTTCCTTTCAGAAACGGGTATTAAAAAAGAGAAAACGAGTGGTTATTTGATTTTCGTTTTAAAATACAAAAATTAAAATTGAAATACAAGGCGTTTTTCTTTTTCATGGTCAAAGGGGGATGAGCGAAATTTAAAAAATGATTCGATTTTCATTTTCTATTTCATATAACAAAAAATAAAATCACTAGAAAACAGAAACGGAAAAAAGGCCTGTTTTTTCATATTCTGAGACCGGATGTTGTCATTTACAGGACGGTGCTGTGGAGAAGAAACAGTAGAGCAGTAGACTGCGGTCAATCCAGTCGTGAGTCCGATCTCCGTGGTCAAATCAGCCGCACTTAAATTTACAGTGTACAAGTATTCTCAGCATTATGGTAAATGCGGAGAAACAGTGTGTTTACTTCTGGTTTTCAAAATAAAGGTATTTAGAACAGTAAGCTATAATTCGAACCTACATTTAATATAAAATTTGTTACATTAAAGTGTTTTATGCGCCCCTGATGAATAAAAAACACTTTATATCAAGTATCTTTACTGCACCAGTGTGGAGAAATGCCAAAATAAAAGTCTCATATTTATGCCTCCAGAGATTGCATATTTGACCATATTTGAGGTACTGTAAAAACATATTGCTCAGTGTTTCCTGGCTACTGATGGTATATTTGACTTTTGCACATATGAGACTACAAGTATACTTAATATCAAGCATTTTTATTGTACCAATTTGGAGAAATTCAACAATAAAAGTCCATATTTGTACCTCCAAGTGGTATTTTCATATATTTTGAGCTACTTTAAAAACAATAATTCCTGGCTATGGATGGTATATCTTACTTCTACACATCTAAGACTACAAGCATACTTAATATCAAGCATTTCTACTGCACCAATGTGGAGAAATTTAAGAATAAAAGGTGGTTCCACTGTGTGTGGAACCAACTGCAACAGCTGTCACGCGAATCTGTAAAAGGGAAAAATAATATATGAGGAAGAGACAGTAGGTACAATGGTGTTTTGAAGTTAAAACTAATTCTTTTTCCCTTTTACAGATTCAGTGTGACAGCTGTAGAGCTGCAAAATAAGACGATTTTTGTCATGATTACTGCATCATTATTGAAGTAACGTTATAATGAAAATGCTTCAACCATAGCCTGGAAATATTGAGCACTGGTGCAGTAAAGATACTTGATATAACGTGTTTTTTATCCATCAGAGGCGCATGAAACACTTTAATGTAACATATTTTATTTTAAATGTAGGTTCGAATGATAGCTTACTGTTCTTAATACCTTTATTTTGAAAACCGGAAGTAAATACGCTGTTTCTCCGCATTTACCATAATGCTGAGAATACTTGTACACTGTAAATTTAAGTGCGGCTGATTTGACCACGGATATCGGACTCACGGCTGGATTGACCGCAGTCTACTAGCCTACTGTTTCTTCTCCCACAGCACCGTCCTGTAAATGACAACATCCGGTCTCAGAATATGAAACAACAGGACTTTTTCTGTTTCTGTTTTCTAGTGATTTTATTTTTTGTTATATGAAATAGAAAATGAAAATCGAATCATTTTTTAAATTTCGCTCATCCCCCTTTGACCATGAAAAGAAAAACGCCTTGTATTTCAATTTTAATTTTTGTATTTTAAAACGAAAATCAAATAACCACTCGTTTTCTCTTTTTTAATACCCGTTTCTGAAAGGAAAATCCAATGACCAAAACATACACGGACCAGACAGTGTCCATTACACACAAAATATTAAAATCACAGTGTAAGCTTTCCACTTTGCTAGGTCCTGTAACCTTTCATTTTAACATTAACTGCATATAAAAAACAAAGTTGCAACAGCACAATATAATAGTCAATATGGATAATCCATAATGTAAAATAACTTCCCTTTTTGTAAATAAAATAGCTTCTCACAGCTTACAGTAAGCAAATAAGTGCATAAAAGGTCCGTGTATGTTTTGGTCATTGGATGTTCCTTTCAGAAACGGGGATTAAAAACAGAAAACGAGTGGTTATTTGATTTTCGTTTTATATACAAAAATTAAAATTGAAATACAAGGCGTTTTTCTTTTTCATGGTCAGAAAGGGATGCGCGAAATTAAAAAAATTATTCGATTTTCATTTTCTATTTCATATAACAAAAAATAAAATCACTAGAAAACAGAAACAGAAAAAAGTCCTGTTGTTTCATATTCTGAGACCGGATGTTGTCATTAACAGGACGGTGCTGTGGAGAAGAAACAGTAGGCTAGTAGACTGCGGTCAATCCAGCCGTGAGTCCGATCTTGTGGTCAAATCAGCCGCACTTAAATTTAGAGTGTACAAGTATTCTCAGCATTATGGTAAATGCGGAGAAACAGCGTATTTATTTCCGGTTTTCAAAATAAAGGTATTTAGAGCCGTAAGCTATAATTAAAATATGTTACATTAAAGTGTTTTATGCGCCCCTGATGAATAAAAAAACACTTTATATCAAGTATCTTTACTGCACCAGTGTGGAGAAATGCCAAAATAAAAGTCTCATATTTATGCCTCCAGAGATTGCATATTTGACCATATTTGAGCTACTGTAAAAACATATTGCTCAGTGTTTCCTGGCTACTGATATATTTGACTTTTACACATCTGAGACTACAAACATACTTAATATCAAGCATTTTTACTGTACCAATTTGGAGAAATTCAACAATAAAAGTCCATATTTGTACCTCCAAGAGGCATATTTTCATATATTTGAGCTACTGTAAAAACACTTTGCTCAATAATTCCTGGCTATAGATGGTATATCTTACTTCTACACATCTTAGTAATTATTATTATCAAATCAATCATCAAATAATAATAATAATCAAAAATAATATATGAGGAAGAGACAGTAGGTACAATGGTGTTTTAATCATGTTTAGTCTTTATATTATCATTTATATTAACAACAAGATGTTATTAAACATTTGTGTGAAATTTTGTCATGATTACTGCAGCATTATTGAAGTATAATGAAAATGCTTCACCCATAGCCTGGAAATATTGAGCAATATGTTTTTACAGTAGCTCAAAAATATAAGAAAATATGGAATCTGGAAGTATAAATATGGGACATTTATTCTTCAATTTCTCCAAATTTGTACAGTAGAAATGCTTGATATTAAGTATGTTTGTAATCTCATATGTGTAAAAGTCAAATATACCATCAGTAGCCAGGAAACACTGAGCAATATGTTTTTACAGTACCTCAAATATGGTCAAATATGCAATGAAACACTTTAATGTAAAATATTTTATTTTAAATGTAGGTTCGCATTATAGCTTACTGTTCTAAATACCTTTATTTTGAAAACCGGTAAGTAAAGTAAAGTACAGACAATGTACGGACAAAGCACGGACAAAGTACGGACAATGTACGGACAAAGTACGGACAAAGTACGGACAAAGCACGGACAAAGTACGGACAAAGTACGGACAAAGTACGGACAATGTACGGACAAAGCACGGACAATGTACGGACAAAGCACGGACAAAGTACGGACAAAGTACGGACAAAGTACGGACAATGTACGGACAAAGTACGGACAAAGTACGGACAAAGTACGGACAAAGTACGGACAATGTACGGACAAAGTACGGACAAAGTACGGACAATGTACGGACAAAGTACGGACAAAGTACGGACAATGTACGGACAAAGTACGGACAAAGCACGGACAATGTACGGACAATGTACGGACAAAGCACGGACAATGTACGGACAATGTACGGACAAAGCACGGACAATGTACGGACAAAGTACGGACAATGTACGGACAAAGTAAGGACAAAGTACGGACAATGTACGGACAAAGTACGGACAAAGTACGGACAAAGTACGGACAAAGTACGGACAAAGCACGGACAATGTACGGACAATGTACGGACAAAGCGCACAAAGGAGACACAGTCAAAGCTACAACTATTAGTTCAAGCTACTAGCGCTGCGGCTAGCGACTGTGCTAATGCCCGTATTAACACTAGTTCTTTCACTAGTACTTCACTAAAACAACAACGGACTTCCGTAAACGAAGAGTAAACCATATGTTTTCGGGTTTTCTTCAGTTTTTGCCGTCCAATCTTTCGACTCTCTTCTCAATATCGGCCGCTCACTCTCGCTCCTCTCTTCATACAGACGGCGGGAACTCTCTGCATCCAAGTCACTGATTGGTCAACACTGGCTTGTCAATCTCTTCACAGATATCAAAGATCCTCTTATTTAGGTGATACTCATTACTCTGAGTGAAAATAAATTGACAATAGTCTTAATTAATTTATCTTTTTTTTTTTCCCTTCTTCTCTCATTCTGGAACTCACTCTGTTATGTGGGTTACAATTGGTAATGGCAATCTAGCAGGACCATGGCAGGAGGCTCCACCAGGATCCATGAGAACCTGCGAGACGAGAAAGCACAAGAACTCCGGGGAAGAAGTGGAGTTAGTAACATGCATTAATGGAACATGAATGAGTGCAGAAAGAGAGAGGAAGAGAGGAGCTCAGTGCACCATGGGAAATCCCCCGATAGTCTAGGCCTATAGCAGCATAACTAAGGGATGGTTCAGGACTCACCTGATCCAGCCCTAACTATAAGCTTTATCAAAGAGGAATGTCTTAAGCCTACTCTTGAATGTGGTGAGGGTGTCTGCCTCCAGAACCACAACTGGAAGCTGGTTCCACAGGAGAGGAGCTTGGTAACTGAAGGCTCTGGCTCCTGTTCTACTTTTAGAGACTATAGGAACCACAAGTAGCCCAGCATTCAGAGAACGTAGTGTTCTAGTGGGGTAATAGGGTACTATGAGCTCTTTAAGATATGAAGGGGCCTGACCATTAAAGTTAACAAACGGTTAAACTGGAAGTTAGAGGCTCGTCCGGTGGAGGTCTCTGGTCCCGCTGTGGTTACAGAGCATGCTCAGTAGACTTCCACCAGAGGAACCACTGTGACCTTCAGTTCTCTGACCCTCTGAGGGATCGAGTCTCCAGCAGAGCCCAACAAGCTGCTGACGGTGCTTCACTAGACTCATACACTCAACCAGTATTTGTACTTCGAACTACCCGTATTACTGAATACTGCTCGCGCTCTTCACATCACAGTAACACTGGCAGGCCACACAGCAGTTACAGTATTTAGGAGGAAGAGACGGAGCTCCTCAGTGGCTTTACCAAACGCAGTCTGAAGGAGTGCCGTCCCCTCACTGAAAGCTTCAGGAGTTCATGTGAAACAAACAATAAAGCTGTGAACACGACTGGACGACGACCCACCGAGAACACTGAGACACAGAGAACACAGAGAACACAGAGAACACAGAGAACACAGAACACAGAGACACAGAGAACACTGAGACACAGAGAACACAGAGAACACTGAGAACACAGAGAACACTGAGACACAGAGACACAGAGAACACTGAGACACAGAGAACACTGAGAACACAGAGAACACTGAGACACAGAGACACAGAGAACACTGAGACACAGAGAACACTGAGACACAGAGAACACCGAGAACACAGTTTAAAGTCTTTAAAGACGCAGTGTGATATTGGCTGTAGTTTAAAGGGTTAAAGACACAGAGTGATATTGGTTGTAGTTTAAAGTCTTTAAAGACACAGTGATATTGGCTGTAGTTTAAAGACGCAGTGTGATATTGGCTGTAGTTTAAAGACGCAGTGTGATATTGGCTGTAGTTTAAAGACGCAGTGTGATATTGGCTGTAGTCTAAAGATGTAGTGTGATATTGGCTGTAGTTTAAAGTCTTTAAAGACGCAGAGATCAACTGATTGGCAACGACTGGCAGCTCCTTCAAACCTGCTACATGTTAGTTTGAATGTGTAGTTTATCTTTCATTGATGTCTGATGAGGGATCAGCTGCTGCCGTCGGTACGCTCACTCCTTCGTAGACTTTGACCAGACCACCACAGTGGGTGCTGTGGCCCCAAGAGGAGAGGAAGAGAGCCGATAGGGGCCCTGCTGGATAATGTCCCTCTGGACCAGATGGGACAAACAGCAGCACTAACATCAGCAGCAGAATCAAACTGTGGTTGAGTGAGTCAGCAGCGTCTCTGTTCAGCACTTTGTTGTTTAGTTTTCTGTTTTTACCATCAGACGCCTGAACGCAGCGTCTCTGGAAAGTCCCCACTCTTTACTTTCACTTCCTGTTCGTCAGCAGCCAATCAGAGACAGAGCTGCTGATGACTCATCAGTTACCTGGAGCAGCAGGTGGTTGTTGAACAGCAGAGAGAGAGGAGGAGCTCAGACGCCCCCCTACTGGATCAATATCAGATCAACAATAACAATACAGACCATAATATATTTACAACTGAAATCCCACTAAAATATCACCAATACATATAAAGACTATTAAAAACTAAAATCAAACTGTTTGTTTACTTTATTTATAATGTTTCATAAATTCAACACAAATATTTTAAAATAACTTACTGAAAGCAAATAATAAACTAAATATAGAAATAAAGTGTCTTAATATTCTTATTGTTAATAAGTCAGCCAATTAAAAAGCAGCTGCTCACTGTGTCATCTGTTGCTAGGCAGCAGAGCGTTGATGCTCAGCAGCAGTGAAACGCCCCCTGCTGGTTGTTCATCATCATTACAGATATTATAAACCACAGATCAATAAATAAATAATATTCTGTTATTATATCACACTGCAGCTCTGTGATATAATAATACAAAATATAGTTTAATTAATTTATTATTTATTTATTTTAATAATAATAAATGGTTTTATTGAAATAAATCAATACCTGCTGCTTCTGTAATTTATTATTTATTTTTGATGATTATTATAATATTACCTGACTCGGGTTTATGAGAGACTGTGATGTTGCCATGACAACAGTGTGTGGTGTGAAATAAAAGAAGATTTAATAACTTATATCAACATTAAACATTAAAACTAAAGTGCAGGTGAGCTGGCTCCTCCTCTTCCTGTTGCTGACTTCCTGTCAGTGTACAGGTGAGATCAGTGGGTGTTGATGTGCAGACAGGTGAGCTGTAGAGGACGAGTCATCCTCGTCATGAAGTCTCGCTCTCCTCGACTGAACCTCTTCTTCTCTGAAACAAACAGATTTATAAACACTGTTACAGGAAGTCTGGAGACCTTCAAAATAAATGTTAACGCTTTAAAACCTCATGTGTGAACTTTATTGAAAAAAATCCTCTGATTATTGATTGTATATTGATTATGTATTGACTGTTTATTGACTGTATATTGATTACATATTCAATTCAACTCAATTTTATTTGTATAGCGCCAATTCATAACAGAAGTTATCTCAGGACACTTTTCAAATAGAGCAGGTCTAGACCGAACTCTTTATAACATTAATTACAGAGACCCAACAGTACCACCATGAGCAAGACCTTGGAGACAAGGGCAAGGAAACACTGCCTGTTAAAAGGCAGAAACCTAGGACAGATCCTCCGGCTCTAGGTGGGTGGTCGTCTGTCTCGACCAGTTGGGGGGAGAGAGAGAGAGAGAGAGAGAGAGAGAGAGAGAGAGAGAGACAGACACAGACAGACAGACAGGTGCACAGCAACAACAGTATTGGCAATGGCAATCTAGCAGGACCATGGCAGGAGGCTCCACCAGGATCCATGAGAACCTGCAAGACGAGAAAGCACAAGAACTCCGGGGAAGAAGTGAAGTTAGTAACATGCATTAATGGAACATGAATGAGTACAGAAAGAGAGAGGAAGAGAGGAGCTCAGTGCACCATGGGAAATCCCCGATAGTCTAGGCCTATAGCAGCATAACTAAGGGATGGTTCAGGACTCACCTGATCCAGCCCTAACTATAAGCTTTATCAAAGAGGAATGTCTTAAGCCTACTCTTGAATGTGGTGAGGGTGTCTGCCTCCAGAACCACAACTGGAAGCTGGTTCCACAGGAGAGGAGCTTGGTAACTGAAGGCTCTGGCTCCTGTTCTACTTTTTAGAGACTATAGGAACCACAAGTAGCCCAGCATTCAGAGAACGTAGTGTTCTAGTGGGGTAATAGGGTACTATGAGCTCTTTAAGATATGAAGGGGCCTGACCATGAAGAGTGGGCTTTTTAAGAAGGGGTTTAATTACAGCTACTTTAAAGGACTGTGGTACATATCCTGATAATAAAGAAAGATTAATCATATCCAGTAAAGAAGTGCCAATTAAGGGAACAACTTCTTTAAGCAGCCTAGTTGGGATCGGGTCTAATAGACAGGTTGATGGCTTCTATGAAGAAATGATTGAAGTTAACTGATGAAGATCGATAGCAGAAAAACAGTCTAAATATATATCTGAGTTTACATTGACAGAAGTCCCTGAACTTGGAGAGCCACTGATAACTGTTGATGGCAGTTGGTGATTAATTTTTTCTCTAATAGTAATAATTTTATTATAGAAGAAGCTCATGAAGTCATTGCTACTTAAGTTTATGGGGATATGTGGCTCAATAGAGCTGTGACTCTCTGTCAGCCTGGCTACAGTGCTGAAGATGAACCTAGGGTTATTCTTATTTTCTTCTATTAGTGCTGAGTAATAGGCTCCTCTGGCATTACGGAGGGCCTTTCTATAAGTTTTAAGATTATCTTGCCAAATTGAGCGATATTCTGATAATTTGGAAGAGCGCCATTTCCTTTCAGATTTCCTAGCTATTTGTTTTAACTGGCGGGTTTGGTGGTTATACCAAGGTGCTAGTCTCCTATGTTTTAATAATTTCCTTTTTATAGGAGCGATAGAGTCTAATGTTGATTGTAGTGAGCCTGTAGCACTATCAACAAGATTATCAATTTCAGAGAGACTAAAGTTATTATAGGACTTTATGGCATTGAATTAAACACTGAAGGAATATCCTCCTTAAATTTAGCTAC
>NW_026136977.1:27500-35000 GCF_905237075.1 Dicentrarchus labrax
GAACGACTTTAGTCCCTTCGAAATTGATAATCTTGTTGATAGTGCTACAGGCTCACTACGATCAACATTAGACTCTATCGCTCCTATAAAAAGGAAATTATTAAAACATAGGAAACTAATACAACGTAATATTAGAAAAAATTAGACACATCCTATCACAGACAGATGCAGAAAAACTAATCCATGCATTTGTTACTTCAAGGCTGGATTACTGCAACTCTTTATTATCAGGTTGCCCCAATAAGTCCATTAAAACGCTCCAATTAATTCAGAACGCTGCAGCACGAGTACTGACAGGAACTAGAAAAAGAGATCACATCTCTCCTGTACTAGCTTCTCTGCACTGGCTCCCTATAAAATGTAGAATAGAATTTAAAATCCTCCTCCTCACCTATAAAGCTCTTCATGGTCAGGCCCCTTCATATCTTAAAGAGCTCATAGTACCCTATTACCCCTCTAGAACACTACGTTCTCTGAATGCTGGGCTACTTGTGGTTCCTATAGTCTCTAAAAAGTAGAACAGGAGCCAGAGCCTTCAGTTACCAAGCTCCTCTCCTGTGGAACCAGCTTCCAGTTGTGGTTCGAGAGGCAGACACCCTCACCACATTCAAGAGTAGGCTTAAGACATTCCTCTTTGATAAAGCTTATAGTTAGGGCTGGATCAGGTGAGTCCTGAACCATCCCTTAGTTATGCTGCTATAGGCCTAGACTATCGGGGGATTTCCCATGGTGCACTGAGCTCCTCTCTTCCTCTCTCTTTCTGCACTCATTCATGTTCCATTAATGCATGTTACTAACTTCACTTCTTCCCCGGAGTTCTTGTGCTTTCTTGTCTTGCAGGTTCTCATGGATCCTGGTGGAGCCTCCTGCCATGGTCCTGCTAGATTGCCATTGCAAATACTGTTGTTTGCTGTGCACCTGTCTGTCTGTCTGTCTGTCTCTCTCTCTCTCTCTCTCACCCCAACTGGTCGAGACAGACGACCACCCACCTAGAGCCGGAGGATCTGTCCTAGGTTTCTGCCTTTTAACAGGCAGTTTTTCCTTGCCCTTGTCGCCAAGGTCTTGCTCATGGTGGTACTGTTGGGTCTCTGTTATAATGTTTTAAAGAGTTCGGTCTAGACCTGCTCTATTTGAAAAGTGTTCTGAGATAACTTCTGTTATGAATTGGCGCTATACAAATAAAATTTAATTGAATTGAATAAGTGCTTCGTAACTGCCTCAATTCATGAAGTCCTGCATTAATAACTGTTTATAGGACATCCATTGGAAATTAATTTGTGAGTTTTTTATGGAACATCTGCTAACACAGTCACTAATCATTAATACATGTCTGAATAGTGGATGTGCAAGTGCATGAAATGTACAGTACAATGAAGAGTAAAACATTTATAACTGATTATAAACCACATAGTAATGACTATTTACAGCAGAATCATGCTTTATAAATGATGAATTCAGTATTTACTAATCCATAACTAATGTGCTTATCAATGATGAATAAACATTTTTTAACTGTTTATAAACTACATACTCATGTGTATTCATGCGTTATAAATGATGATTTCATTATTTATTCATGCTTAACTAATGCTTAATAGTGTGTACTCATTATAAAGTGTTACCCTATTTACTTTATATATGCTCCCTTTAGGCAACATTATTAGGAATCACTCGTTTCATCAACAGCTTCATCAACAGTAGTTTAACCCAGCTGTGATCAGCCTAATAAACCTGAAATACAAACAGACTTTATCTGCTGTGGACGCCACCGAGGGATGAGACCTGCACGACTCGGTCCTCATAGCACCCTCTCTACCTGTGTGTGTACCTGCGTCTGTCTGTGTGTGTGCACCTGTGTGTCTGTTTGTGTACCTACCTGTGTGTGTGTCTCCAGAATCCCTCGTCCTGTCGTTCAGACTGATCCTGTCAGAAACCAGAGCCTGAAAACACACCAACTCTGACCTGAACAAAGAGATCAATGAGAGGGTTAATAAAGATCTTCAGACTGAACAGGTGAGCGTCAGACAGGTGAGTGTCGGACAGGTGAGCGTCAGACAGGTGAGCGTCAGACAGGTGAGCATCAGACAGGTGAGCGTCAGACAGGTGAATAATCTACCTAAACCAACAACCAATCAAAAGAGTCACATCACACCTGAGAGACAACAAACCCTCAGTGACTCAAACATCAATGAAATGCCAATAATATTATTGTTGTTACTATTATATTAATCAAATAGACCTCTGCCCTGTATCTAAAGCACTGAGCTATATGTCAATAATATTATTGTTGTTAGTTTTTTTTCAATCAAATACACAGTACAGACCTCTGACCTGTATCTACACCACTGACCTCTTTCTCTTGTATCTAAAGCACTGACCTCTTTCTCCTGTATCTAAAGCACTGACCTCTGTCCTGTACATATCCTGTCCTCTGTAACTGAATCCTATTGTGGAGCTATTGTCAGTAGAATTGTATGAAATATTACATGTAATGTATACAAAGCACACACATTGAAAACATACTTTAACATGTTTAGCACATCTCCATGGGGTCCCCGTGTAGCAGGTTTTAGGACTTAACATGTATAGTATTTGAGATTCTGATGCGTGTATACAACTACCATTGGCAGGCCATTCAAATTACAGTAAAATATTAATATCTCACTAACCAAACCTGTACCAGATATCAAAAAGAAAAGTAATATTTGAATCATGTCTGTCTGTAAAAATGAGTTATAACAATCCAAAAATGTACGCAAAAAGAAAAACAATAATAAGCAAATAAAGAGAGATTATACTTCTATTATACGACACATCAGTGTTTAACAGATAAAAACAGATCTAAAGTGCATTAAACCCACTGACTCGTTAACAATATGGCGTCAGATTGTGTTCATCATCAGTTTGTGTCTGTTTATGTTTGATTTACCTAAACAGTTGATATCAGACTCTGCAAACGACGACTTTATGACAAATAGAAATATTGATATGAGTTCTGGGATGTTCATTTAAACCACAGAATTTGAAATCAATCAGAGATCAATCAGTTTACCTGCAGTCCAAAAGCTCAGAGAAAGACAGGACTGAGGGAGAGAGTCTGTGGACATACAGACAGAGAGAGAGAGAGACAGACAGAGAGAGAGAGAGAGAGAGAGAGAGAGAGAGAGAGAGAAAGAGAGAGGATGCAGTTTATCCGTTTTAACTCAACAACACATCATCATATATATTCATATATTCTGTCTGAGCTTACCTGTCTGTGGGTGTGTGTTACCTGTCTGTAGGTGTGTTACCTGTCTGTAGGTGTGCAGTAGCAGTGGGCGTGTCAGAGAGTGGAACCTCCAATCAGGTCGGACCTGAAGGGTGGAGTCAGTGTGGAGCTCCACCCCGCTCCGCCCAGAAACACCACAGCCAATCAAAACACTGGGATCCTGATGGACAGACACACAGACCAATCAGCTGTCAGGACTCGTTTCAGAAACAAATATTCTTCTTCTCATTTCCAGTTGGTCTGAATCTGATCCACCAACCAACTCTCAGTCCCACTTTATCAATATATGATATTGATCAGTATACACTGTATCTTTATCTTTATGGATGATATTGATCAGTATACACTGTATCTTTATGGATGATATTGATCAGTATACACTGTATCCTGCCTGCCTGCCTGCCTGCAGTGTTTGTGTGTGATGTATTTGTCCTGGTCCAGGTGTTGGTAGGAGGGGAAATCTGATTGGATGAATCTCTCTGTTACCATGGTGAACTGTCGGACACACACCAGACAACCTGCACACACACACACATTTATTACAGCAGCAGTCTTCAGGCTGTGTTGTGACCTTTGACCTCTGTGTGTGTGTGTGTGTGTGTGTGTGTGTGTGTGTGTGTGTGTGTGTGTGTGTGTGTGTGTGTGTGTTGTACCGATCCAGGCGGTGTTGAAGGCCGCCCTCTGACCTCCCCCCTCTTCCTCTCTGGTTTCCGTGACGACACAGGCCACAGCTCCCGTGTGATGGGAGCTCCAACACCCCGACCAACAGCAGGGGGCGCTGCCTGTCAGACAACACAGAGGGCACAATGTTCACTTACTGATCATCTATCAATAAAATAACAGACCATAATGCAGCTGTAAGCAGATCTAAGGACACATTGAAGTGTTAATGTTCAGTATTTACTGTTTTATTATACGTAATGTCAGGAGGAGTTCTCATCCAATAATATATTCAGAAACACTTAGTACATGTTCACAGACTGATTCTACAACCTGATAAACAGCGTTAAACTAAAGTGTTACCAATAAAGGTTGAATCTGAATCAGTCGTGTCACCACAGACCTCAAAGATAAAATAAAGTTACTGTTTGTGTTCCTTTACTGCAGTATTTGTGTTTACTTCACTCACTGTAAATACTGTCCTATGTGTCTCTCCAGGTCAGAGGTCAGAGTTTACCTGAGTCTGTCTCCACTCTGGGGGTTGTTCTGGGGGTCAGAGGTCAGAGTCCTGCAGGACCAGGCTAGTGCTGTGTTGATCTGAGATCTGGTCAGACTGGATCCACCAGAAGGCAGCAGAGAGCTCAGAGACAGTGAAGACCAGCAGTCTGATTGTAGAGACTGTCAGCATGGTACTGTAGAGACAGAGACACTGCAGGGTCAGTATGGTAATGTAGAGACAGAGACACTGCAGGGTCAGCATGGTACTGTAGAGACAGAGACACTGCAGGGTCAGTATGGTACTGTAGAGACAGAGACACTGCAGGGTCAGTATGGTACTGTAGAGACAGAGACACTGCAGGGTCAGCATGGTACTGTAGAGACAGAGACACTGCAGGGTCAGTATGGTACTGTAGAGACAGAGACACTGCAGGGTCAGTATGGTACTGTAGAGACAGAGACACTGCAGGGTCAGTATGGTACTGTAGAGACAGAGACACTGCAGGGTCAGTATGGTACTGTAGAGACAGAGACACTGCAGGGTCAGTATGGTACTGTAGAGACAGACACTGCAGGGTCAGTATGGTACTGTAGAGACAGAGACACTGCAGGGTCAGCATGGTACTGTAGAGACACTGCAGGGTCAGTATTGTACTGTAGAGACACTGCAGGGTCAGTATGGTACTGTAGAGACAGAGACACTGCAGGGTCAGTATGGTACTGTAGAGACACTGCAGGGTCAGCATGGTACTGTAGAGACAGAGACACTGCAGGGTCAGTATGGTACTGTAGAGACACTGTAGGGTCAGTATGGTACTGTAGTGACAGAGACACTGCAGGGTCAGTATGGTACTGTAGAGACACTGCAGGGTCAGTATGGTACTGTAGAGACAGAGACACTGCAGGGTCAGTATGGTACTGTAGAGACACTGCAGGGTCAGTATGGTACTGTAGAGACAGAGACACTGCAGGGTCAGTATGGTACTGTAGAGACAGAGACACTGCAGGGTCAGCATGGTACTGTAGAGACAGAGACACTGCAGGGTCAGTATGGTACTGTAGAGACACTGCAGGGTCAGTATGGTACTGTAGAGACACTGCAGGGTCAGTATGGTACTGTAGAGACACTGCAGGGTCAGTATGGTACTGTAGAGACAGAGACACTGCAGGGTCAGTATGGTACTGTAGAGACAGAGACACTGCAGGGTCAGTATGGTACTGTAGAGACAGAGACACTGCAGGGTCAGTATGGTACTGTAGAGACAGAGACACTGCAGGGTCAGTATGGTACTGTAGAGACAGAGACACTGCAGGGTCAGTATGGTACTGTAGAGACAGTAGAGGGTCCACACTGTACTGTAAGGTGTATCTACCTGTGTCAGAGGACAGGTGAGTATAAAGTAAGGTTACTTTATGAACACTTCCTGATCCTTCCTGTTATTATCACTCACCTGTGTGTGAGCTGTGAGCTCAGGTAACAGGTCCACAGGTACCCGGACACGCCTGTGTTTTTCTCCAACAGTAACCGTGGTAACACTCCATCGCTGGGGCAGCTGGAGTCAGGTGGTGACCCCCCCACCCTGCTGAAGGCGGTGACCCTGAGGCTGGAGCGCAGACAGGTGCAGAGCATGCTGGGAGGAAAGTGGACGTGGTGGAGCTTCAGAGAGATCATCAATAAATCATTCAGATTATTATTGATCACAGTCAGCTGTTAACGTACGCTCACATCACATTCAAGTTCACCTCTCTCTCCTAACAGAGGACATGGTGTCACAGCTCTGATTACAGGTAATAAATATTGATCAGTGATCACAGATTGTAAACAGTTTGTAGTCTGATAATGTGCTAATGATGAAACTTTATATGAGCCACAGTTGAACTAAATGTCTAATGAGAACATGATGGACTGATATTCACCTTGTCTTTGTTTCATTGAGTATTTCCTTATTGAGTTTCAGTGTTATTTCTGCTTATGTTTGGAGAACCAACCACTGTAGTAGAGTAATACAGATAAACAGCTGCTGATCAGCAGAGCATGAAGATGTCCAACAAAGTGGACTGATGTGGATTCAGTTTCAGAGTTTTATTGTTTTAATATAGAACTTTAACTAATGAATTATATGACTTTATATGTAACCCTTGTTTGGTGCAGCTGTTCCCCAACAGACACGTTCTAAGACACAACATTAGTCTGAATATCAGCATAATGTAAAAGAGCTAAAGTCAAAGGTCAAATGATGGAAATCAGACATTCCTGATGTGAGGAAGGTTACAGTCTCCTCATCACTGATGATCAGTGCTCGTGGTATTTCTCACACTGTGACACTGCAGGTAAACCTCCACTGGGACTCACCTCCACTGGGACTCACCTCCACTGGGACTCACCTCCACTGGGACTGACTCACCTCCACTGGGACTCACCAACATCCACTGGGACTCACTAACCTCCACTGGGACTCACTAACATCCACTGGGACTCACTCACCTCCACTGGGACTCACCAACCTCCACTGGGACTCACTCACCTCCACTGGGACTCACCAACATCCACTGGGACTGACTCACCAACATCCACTGGGACTCACTAACATCCACTGGGACTCACTAACATCCACTGGGACTCACCTCCACACAGTCTCCTGCAGGTAAACCTCCACTGGGACTAACCTCCACTGGGACTGACTCACCTCCACTGGGACTCACTAACCTCCACTGGGACTCACTAACCTCCACTGGGACTCACCTCCACTGGGACTGACTCACCTCCACTGGGACTGACTCACCTCCACTGGGACTGACTCACCTCCACTGGGACTCACTAACATCCACTGGGACTCACTAACCTCCACTGGGACTCACTAACATCCACTGGGACTCACCTCCACACAGTCTCCTGCTCTCAGTTTCCTCCTCAATCACATAGAGCCCCGCCCCCTCACTCACCACCTCCGTCACAGTGCCCTATCAGAGCAGAGGGGCGGGACTTACCACACAGTTAACAATACAACAGGTAACATTCTCACAGCCAATCAGAGCTCAGTGTTTTTACCTGGTAACTGATGACTCTGGACCAT
>NW_026136977.1:40000-47500 GCF_905237075.1 Dicentrarchus labrax
AAATGTTTCTGATAAAAACATTACATAAAACCAAAGAATGATCAGTAAAACCAACTGGTAAAATCTTACACATTTTAACAACACTGACTCTGTGCTTAAAAACATAAAAACGATCAAGTCTGGCCAAAGAGATTCTGTTTTCTCTAACGTGGGACCATGTGTACTGTCTGCAGCCTGTGTGCATCCTTCTCCACACGTCCACCAGGCCATGGGAGGAGACCAGCTGCCTCAAGGCATGCTGGGATACTGGATGAGGCTCTGCATGGTTGCGATCTAAAATCTCATTTTCAGTACAATTAAAATCCCCACCCACAAATAAATAATCCTCCGGGCCACAGCTGTTTAAAATATCATTCATATTTTCAAAGAAGTGTTTCCTCTCTGCACCGTTGTTTGGAGCATAAATGTTGATAAAAACCACATTAAAATGTTCAAAACGAGCTCTGACTAAAAGACACCTCCCCTCCACAACATGCCTGACCTCCAGAGAGGTTGGAGTAAAACCTCTGGAGAACAGGAAGCCCACTCCTCCACTGAGGGTGGTGTTATGGCTTAAAATCAGTTCTCCTTCCCATTCTCTGTTCCAGTCTGCCTCGTTTCCAACATCACTGTGAGTTTCTTGTAGAAACAGAACATCAATATGTTTCATTTTAGCCGTTTCAAACACTACTGCTCTCTTTCTTGTTTCTCTGGCACCATTGACATTCAGACTGCCCACTTTAAAAACATTCATAATGATAAAGATGTTAAGAACAAGACTAAAAACAATCAATGAAATAAATAAGAATAAAATCCCTACATTCACCATCATTAAAAACTGAGTTGTTTTCTGACTTTAATAATCAGTTTTTTCAGTCTGAATATTTCTTGGTCAGTCAGCTCTGACTCTGCTCTGTGTTTCACAGTATACCTGGCTGAGTTATAGAAACCCTGCATATCAGGGAAGTACTGCTCTAACACTGGCTTCCTCATCCCTTTGGTCTGTTGTAAAAAAGACTTCAGTACATTGGCAGTATACACCTGAGCAGCAGCCTGCTGAGTGTGAGACAGGTCACTGCTGTCAGACACACACCCTTCACTGTCACTGCTGTCAGATAGAGCTGCTCTGTTCTCTGCAGCACTCGGTTTACCGGCCAGACGTCCGGCTTTACCACCCACCTCCACGGTCAACATGCTTCTCCTCTTACTGCGCTGTTTAAGAGGAGCAGACCCCCACCCAGACTCACAGGCCTCCATCTCTTCAGCCTCAGCTACTGTGCTCCCCTCACTCAGCTCACCTGCTAGTTTACCTGTCTCACACGACTCACCTACAGCCTCACCTGCCTCTCTCGCCTTACCTGCTTCACACTGTTTACCAACGACCTCAAATCCTTCACACAACTCACCTGTTCTTTTACCTGCCTCACCCAACTCACCTACAACCTCACCTACCTCACCCAACTCACCTACAACCTCACCTGCCTCACCCAACTCACCTACAACCTCACCTGCCTCTTTCACCTCACCTGGTTCACCTACCTCTTCTAGTTCACCTGTTACTTTACCTGCCTCACCCACTTCACCAGGAACCTCACCTGCCTCTCCACCGACACCTGTTTCACCCACATCCTCGACCAATTCACCTGCATCTTTATCTAAAATACCACCTGTCACCCCCACCTTACCTGTCACCTCACCCGTTTCCCCTCCCACCTCCTCCCTCTCACTACTCACCTCAGTGCTCCCTCCAGCCTGGCTCTGCATCTCTTCCACCTGTTTCTCTGCAGCTCCTGCTTCTTTTTCTTGCCCTGCGGCACCGGCCCCCCCACCGGCCACCGCGGCCGACCGCCGCACCGCCGGAACGGGCCGGCGGTCGGCCGCGGCAGCGGCGGGTACCGCCCGAATCCCCGCAGGAGCAGGCGGCGCGGGCGCGGCAGCCGCCGCCGCCGCGCCCGCGGCAGCCGCCGCACCGCGGCTCGGACAGGCCTTAATCAAATGTCCCTCTTCGCCACATCCGAAACATTTCACAGTGGATGATGTTGCAAAGAGAATGTACTCAAAATCATCCACACGGACTCTGAACCGATAATCAAATTCTTCATTTTTGTTGTTCAGCAACATGAAGAGCTGTCTGCGGTGAGACACTACATGTCTCAGGAGGGGAGACTTACAGCCCGACAGCACTTTTCTTATGGGTGACACCACCTTTCCATGTCTGGACAGCTCTTTAATCAAGAAATCATCACTAATGAACGGGGGAACATTTGACAGAGTGATCCTTGTAGCCGGCTGTATCAGCGGTATCACCGGCTCAAACATCCCATTCACCGTAATGCCCGTCTCCACCAACCTGTTCACCTGTTCTACCTTCTCCAGGAACAGAACCACCGCACTGTTCATCCGGGCAGCGGACTTCACAGAGCCGTGCCCGATGATTTCCCCCACGGCCAGTGCTACCTCCTCCACCCTGCACGGAGAGCCGGCTCCGGTTTTAATGCCGTGCTTCCGTGTCAGCCTGGAGAAAACGCTGCTGGACGCCATACCGGCGCCTCAGAGCGAGGCTGACAAACAACAAACAAACACTAAACTAACCAACAAACAACCAAACACCAACCAAAACAACACTAAACTAACACAACTACATTCACAAACACAACACAACGAAAATATACCGAAAGAAAGAAATAGAAAGAGAGAAAAACACTCAATTTCATCCAACTCTTCCACTCACACTCACACTCAAGAGAGAGAGAGAGAGACAGAGAGAGAGAGAGAGAGAGAGACAGAGAGAGAGAGAGAGAGAGAGAGAGAGAGAGAGAGAGAGAGAGAGAGACAGAGAGAGAGAGAGAGAGAGAGAGAGAGAGACAGAGAGAGAGAGAGACAGAGAGAGAGAGAGATTTTTTTGATTTTTGAACAATACTTTATTTACATTTAACTAACTGTAACAAACAGTTCCACAATCAATAGATCAGTTGAGGAAGGATGTGAACTTTAACTCTCCACCGGTCACCCGGCACAACAGCTCCTCATGAGCCCACTGCTGCTCAAACACATCTGTATTCCCTGTGAC
Source organism: Dicentrarchus labrax (assembly GCF_905237075.1). Taxonomy (NCBI): domain Eukaryota; kingdom Metazoa; phylum Chordata; class Actinopteri; family Moronidae; genus Dicentrarchus; species Dicentrarchus labrax. The sequence goes on from NW_026136977.1 coordinate 43,050, forward strand.
CCTGTGGAAGCAAAACTCCAGCCTCAGTCTGGCCTTCACATTGTACCTCCACAGGGTCACAGGGTCAAGGGTCGGCCCACCCTGCAGTCTGTCCCTACGAGTCAGGTATATCGACATTTTAGCCTCACCAATTAAAAAGTTTAGGAGTCGACACTTTACTTTTTCTGTTTTTTTAAAACCAACTCCACAAATAAAAACAGGGGCAGTAAAAATGACACCAAATAGATTAAAAACACGAGTTAAAACGTTAAAAATGTCTGCCAATCTCCTGCACTCAGTAAAAACATGGAAAATGTTCTCAGTCAGTCCACAGAATGGGCACTCCTTTACAACACTGTGATTAAGAACAGATAAAAAGGCATTGGTGGCAATGGCACCATGTAAAATCCTCCACTGGAGATCTCCAGTTCTTTTTTTTAGAGGAGGTTTGTATAATGTTCTCCACTGGGGGCTCAGCCCACCCAGCCTCTCAGTCCACACACACTGCGCTCTGTCACACAGGCGAGTTTTGTGGATAGTTTTTACACAGTTTGTGTACAGAGTTTTTTTGTCAGTCTTGTGTAGGCTCAATGTACTCCCATCATTGTGTCTCAGGAGGGGGCCGCTGAGCTCTGTGAAACCAGGGCACAAGTAGATCTCGGGATAAGGGTCTGTGGGGTCCGGCTCAGCCTCTCCCCTGCCGTATTTGAGGAGAAGGATTCTCTCCTTCTCCGTCAGCCTCCTCCTCCAGAGCTCTAGGCTCCTCTGCGTCAGCCGGACAGAGCGCACCCCCAGCACAGAGCCCAGAGAGTGGACATCTGTGAGCTCTGGTCCTGCTGCATCTATCAGTTGTTTGAGGCAGACAACTCTTGAGCTGCACAGCACCCCCATCAGCCCAGGCACAGTGCTGCAGCACACGTCCATCTTTGCACCACAGATTATAGGCTCCTTTAATAACCAGTGCAGAGAGTTACACTTCTCACTTCTTTTACATTTAAAAAGCCCCCAGGATTTAAAAACACCCTGATAAAAAGGAGGCAACCCACCTAACTTTAAGAATTTAAAATCAGTTAAAAACAGAGCAGCATCCAGCCCCAGGTTATTGACACGCCTGAGTATGCAGCTGGCCACGTCTCTCCACACCAGATCTTCAGGTCCAGTCAGATACTTTTGAATGAACTGGAGCCTGAAGGTGGCTGTCCTGCTAGCCAGGTGGACCAGGCCCTGGCCCCCCTCATCTCTGGATAAAAACAATACAGACTGTGGTATCCAGTGCAATTTGTTCCAGAAGAAATTGACAATCTTCACCTGGATCTGGGCAATGAGACCTGTTGGAGGGTCCAGACAAGCTAACCGGTGCCATAACATGGAGGCCACCAGATTGTTTAAAATTAGGACCCTCCCTCTAAAAGATATTTGTGGGTGAAGCCACCTCCACTTAGCCAGTTTGTTATCTACTGTTTCTAAAATGTTTTCCCAGTTTTTTTTTCCAATGTCGCTGTTCCCAAGATAAATACCGAGATACTTTAAGCCTTCTCTTCTCCATATCAGGCTTTGAGGGAGAACAGGGAGGCCCTCCCGCCATTCACCAACAGCAAGAGCCTCGCTCTTCCTCCAGTTCACCCTCGCAGCCGACACAACAGAAAACTTCTCGATTACAGAATTTAAAACACACACATCCTGTTGATCTTTGATAAAAACAACGACATCGTCAGCATAAGCAGATAAAACAACACTACTGTTAAAACCAGGTAAAAACAGGCCTCTAACAGATGATCTTATCTTTTGTAGGAGGGGTTCCAGGGAGAGTGCATAGAGCATCCCAGACAGGGCACAGCCCTGTCGGACGCCTCTATGCACTCTAAAAGGAGCACACAAGCCACCATTAAACTTTAGCACACTCTCAATGTCACTGTACAACACCTTGATCTTGGCTATGAGACCAGCGCTGAACCCAAACCTCTCCATGACCTTCCAAAGGAAGTCGTGTTCAACGCGGTCAAAAGCCTTTTCTTGATCTAATGAGATCAATCCAGTGTTTATGCCTAATGAACTGGAGACCTCCAAAACATCCCGAATGAGGTAGATATTATCTACCATAGACCTGCCGGGCACACAGTACGTCTGGTCCCGGTGGAGAATCTGCTCCATGGTTCCTTTCAGCCTATTGGCCAGGACTTTGGACAGTATTTTGTAGTCAGTGCAGAGGAGAGAGACAGGACGCCAGTTTCTGATTTCTTGCAAATTGCCTTTCTTGGGCAAGAGGGTAATTACGGCTCTCCGACATGAGAGTGGCATTGACCCAGACACCAGGCTCTCATTAAAAACATCTATGAGGTCATGGGCCAAGATGTCCCAGAAGGCTTTGTAGAACTCTACAGTGAGGCCGTCGATGCCTGGAGCCTTTCGTCCCTGCATGCTCTGCAGTGCCGCGTAGAGCTCTTGTGGAGTCAGTGGGCTGTCGAGCTGCTGGTTAGCCTCTCTAGACACCTGAGGAAGTCCACCACAGACCTCCTCCATCAGTTCTTCGTTCTCCTTGAACTCACTCTCAAACAATGAGGCGTAAAACTCCACAGCTCTTTGCCTTATCAGGCCTGGCTCTGTCAGCTCTTGCCCTGTCTCAGAGAGCAGAGAGTGAATTTGTCTCCTCTGCCCTTGTTTCTTCTCAAGCCCAAAGAAGAAACTCGATGGAGCATCCATCTCCGTGATGTTTTGAACCCGGGACCGGACCAGCGCACCCTGTACTTTAGTGTCCAGCAGGTTGGCTAAAGCCATCTTTTTAGTCTTGAGGATTTCAATATATCCTCGATTTCCTGTGGACTCACTTGTACACTCGAGATCCACAATATCAGTCTCCAGATCTCTGATAGATCTGGTGATGTCGCGTGTGACATTGAGCGTGTGCTGCTGACATAAAAGTTTAATTTGAACCTTTCCATGGTCCCACCACTGCCTCAGACTGACAAACTCGGTTTTTTTCTGTTTAAAATCATTCCAAAAATAACTTAAAGCCTCCTTGAAAGATTTATCAACAGTTAAAACAGAGTTAAAATGCCAATAGGCGCTTTTGGGTAAAATGTTTCTGATAAAAACATTACATAAAACCAAAGAATGATCAGTAAAACCAACTGGTAAAATCTTACACATTTTAACAACACTGACTCTGTGCTTAAAAACATAAAAACGATCAAGTCTGGCCAAAGAGATTCTGTTTTCTCTAACGTGGGACCATGTGTACTGTCTGCAGCCTGTGTGCATCCTTCTCCACACGTCCACCAGGCCATGGGAGGAGACCAGCTGCCTCAAGGCATGCTGGGATACTGGATGAGGCTCTGCATGGTTGCGATCTAAAATCTCATTTTCAGTACAATTAAAATCCCCACCCACAAATAAATAATCCTCCGGGCCACAGCTGTTTAAAATATCATTCATATTTTCAAAGAAGTGTTTCCTCTCTGCACCGTTGTTTGGAGCATAAATGTTGATAAAAACCACATTAAAATGTTCAAAACGAGCTCTGACTAAAAGACACCTCCCCTCCACAACATGCCTGACCTCCAGAGAGGTTGGAGTAAAACCTCTGGAGAACAGGAAGCCCACTCCTCCACTGAGGGTGGTGTTATGGCTTAAAATCAGTTCTCCTTCCCATTCTCTGCTCCAGTCTGCCTCGTTTCCAACATCACTGTGAGTTTCTTGTAGAAACAGAACATCAATATGTTTCATTTTAGCCGTTTCAAACACTACTGCTCTCTTTCTTGTTTCTCTGGCACCATTGACATTCAGACTGCCCACTTTAAAAACATTCATAATGATGGAGATGTTAAGAACAAGACTAAAAACAATCAATGAAATAAATAAGAATAAAATCCCTACATTCACCATCATTAAAAACTGAGTTGTTTTCTGACTTTAATAATCAGTTTTTTCAGTCTGAATATTTCTTGGTCAGTCAGCTCTGACTCTGCTCTGTGTTTCACAGTATACCTGGCTGAGTTATAGAAACCCTGCATATCAGGGAAGTACTGCTCTAACACTGGCTTCCTCATCCCTTTGGTCTGTTGTAAAAAAGACTTCAGTACATTGGCAGTATACACCTGAGCAGCAGCCTGCTGAGTGTGAGACAGGTCACTGCTGTCAGACACACACCCTTCACTGTCACTGCTGTCAGATAGAGCTGCTCTGTTCTCTGCAGCACTCGGTTTACCGGCCAGACGTCCGGCTTTACCACCCACCTCCACGGTCAACATGCTTCTCCTCTTACTGCGCTGTTTAAGAGGAGCAGACCCCCACCCAGACTCACAGGCCTCCATCTCTTCAGCCTCAGCTACTGTGCTCCCCTCACTCAGCTCACCTGCTAGTTTACCTGTCTCACACGACTCACCTACAGCCTCACCTGCCTCTCTCGCCTTACCTGCTTCACACTGTTTACCAACGACCTCAAATCCTTCACACAACTCACCTGTTCTTTTACC
>NW_026136977.1:52500-97500 GCF_905237075.1 Dicentrarchus labrax
TAAACAGACGTTAAACAGACGTTAAACAGGCGTTAAAAAGACATTAAACAGATATTAAACAGACATTAAACAGACATTAAACAGGCATTAAACAGACGTTAAACAGACATTAAACAGGCATTAAACAGATATTAAACAGGCATTAAACAGACATTAAACAGACGTTAAACAGACATTAAACAGATATTAAACAGACGTTAAACAGGCGTTAAACAGACGTTAAACAGACATTAAACAGGCATTAAACAGACATTAAACAGACATTAAACAGATATTAAACAGACATTAAACAGACATCAAACAGGCATTAAACAGGCGTTAAACAGACATTAAACAGATATTAAACAGACATTAAACAGACATTAAACAGGCATTAAACAGACGTTAAACAGACATTAAACAGGCATTAAACAGATATTAAACAGGCATTAAACAGACATTAAACAGACGTTAAACAGACATTAAACAGATATTAAACAGACGTTAAACAGGCGTTAAACAGACGTTAAACAGACATTAAACAGGCATTAAACAGATATTAAACAGGCATTAAACAGACATTAAACAGGCATTAAACAGGCGTTAAACAGGCGTTAAACAGACATTAAACAGGCATTAAACAGATATTAAACAGGCATTAAACAGACATTAAACAGGCATTAAACAGGCGTTAAACAGGCGTTAAACAGACATTAAACAGGCATTAAACAGACATTAAACAGTCATTAAACAGGCATTAAACAGGCGTTAAACAGACATTAAACAGATATTAAACAGGCATTAAACAGACATTAAACAGGCATTAAACAGGCGTTAAACAGACGTTAAACAGGCATTAAACAGACATTAAACCGGCATTAAACCGGCATTAAACAGACGTTAAACAGACATTAAACAGACATTAAACAGACGTTAAACAGGCGTTAAACAGACATTAAACAGACATTAAACAGACGTTAAACAGGCGTTAAACAGACGTTAAACAGACGTTAAACAGACATTAAACAGATATTAAACAGGCATTAAACAGACATTAAACAGGCGTTAAACAGGCGTTAAACAGACGTTAAACAGACGTTAAACAGGCATTAAACAGGCATTAAACAGGCATTAAACAGACGTTAAACAGACATTAAACAGACGTTAAACAGACGTTAAACAGGCGTTAAACAGGCGTTAAACAGACATTAAACAGACGTTAAACAGACGTTAAACAGACGTTAAACAGGCGTTAAACAGACATTAAACAGACATTAAACAGACATTAAACAGACATTAAACAGGCATTAAACAGGCGTTAAACAGACATTAAACAGGCATTAAACAGACATTAAACAGGCATTAAACAGGCATTAAACAGACGTTAAACAGACATTAAACAGATATTAAACAGACGTTAAACAGGCATTAAACAGACATTAAACAGACATTAAACAGACATTAAACAGACATTAAACAGACATTAAACAGACATTAAACAGACATTAAACAGACATTAAACAGGCATTAAACAGGCGTTAAACAGACATTAAACAGATATTAAACAGACATTAAACAGACATTAAACAGGCATTAAACAGACGTTAAACAGACATTAAACAGGCATTAAACAGACGTTAAACAGGCGTTAAACAGACGTTAAACAGACATTAAACAGGCATTAAACAGACATTAAACAGACATTAAACAGACATTAAACAGGCGTTAAACAGACGTTAAACAGACGTTAAACAGACGTTAAACAGGCATTAAACAGGCATTAAACAGACATTAAACAGATATTAAACAGACATTAAACAGACATCAAACAGGCATTAAACAGGCGTTAAACAGACATTAAACAGATATTAAACAGACATTAAACAGACATTAAACAGGCATTAAACAGACGTTAAACAGACATTAAACAGACATTAAACAGATATTAAACAGGCATTAAACAGACATTAAACAGACGTTAAACAGACATTAAACAGATATTAAACAGACGTTAAACAGGCGTTAAACAGACGTTAAACAGACATTAAACAGACATTAAACAGACATTAAACAGACATTAAACAGATATTAAACAGACATTAAACAGACATCAAACAGGCATTAAACAGGCGTTAAACAGACATTAAACAGATATTAAACAGGCATTAAACAGACATTAAACAGGCATTAAACAGGCGTTAAACAGGCGTTAAACAGACGTTAAACAGGCATTAAACAGACATTAAACCGGCATTAAACAGACGTTAAACAGACATTAAACAGACATTAAACAGGCGTTAAACAGACGTTAAACAGGCGTTAAACAGACATTAAACAGATATTAAACAGACATTAAACAGACGTTAAACAGGCATTAAACAGACATTAAACAGACATTAAACAGACATTAAACAGGCATTAAACAGACATTAAACAGACGTTAAACAGGCGTTAAACAGACGTTAAACAGACATTAAACAGACATTAAACAGATATTAAACAGACATTAAACAGACATTAAACAGGCATTAAACAGACATTAAACAGACATTAAACAGGCATTAAACAGACATTAAACAGGCGTTAAACAGACGTTAAACAGACGTTAAACAGGCATTAAACAGACATTAAACAGGCATTAAACAGACATTAAACAGACATTAAACAGACGTTAAACAGACATTAAACAGACATTAAACAGGCATTAAACAGATATTAAACAGATATTACTCCTCCCTCCACAGAGGAACCCTGGAGCTCTGTCAGGGTGACCATCGGGTTATTGGTCACCTCCCTAACTAAAGCCCTTCTCCCCCGATCACTCAGTTTAGAGGGACGGCCAGCTCTAGGAAGAGTCCTGGTGGTTCCAAACTTCTTCCATTTACGGATGATGGAGGCCACTGTGCTCATTGGTGTGATGTTATGAGTTCATTAGGTTAAGAACTCCATTACCCAGCATGCCACAGTAGTTAGGAGCATGTGAAGAGCAGCTATCACTTAGCTATCATAAGCCTCGTCTGCTTATTATAAGTTCAAACAACACAACACAATTGGAAATGTTTCTGTACCCTTCCCCAGATCTGTGCCTCGAGACAACCCGTCGTCTGAAGTTGTCATTATGGGATATTGTGTGTTGAAGTTTGAGGAAGACAATGAACTGAATCCATTTTGGAATAAGGCTGTAACATAATGAAATACTGAATACTTTCTGTATGAACTGTAAATCTCCTTTGTATTCTGTTGTTTTTATGTTCATATGGGTTATTATATTAACTTATATTGTCACATGTTGGATGTATTGCATCGTCTTTAATTAATAAAGTCGTTGTTAAGCTTTGTTTTGATTTGTGGTAACTTGTATTCAGATACTTATTAATACTTTATTAATACTGAATGTGCTGTTATCTGCTTTAATTTAAAATATCAGTTGAGTCAGTTATTAAATGTAGTGAATGAATATCTGCAGTTATTATTATTTATTCATTAAATTCCTCACAGCAGGAAGCTGATTGGCTCACTCACCTGTGATGACGTCGTCAGCAGCCGGGGGGGCGGGGCCAGAGAGCACAGGTTGTATGTGTTCAGTGATGAAGGTGAAAATGTCCTTTAACCAGAGCGCCTCCTGCAGGACGAACATAGAACTACAATCAGCTACAGGATCGATATGTGACTGATCTACAGTAAAATAAAGAGCTGGTTAGTTATAATCAATGAGCCGAATGCAGCAGACAACTATTGAACAACACAAAGATCAATAAAAACTATCGTAAGTACACTTATTAACCGACGAGTTCCCAGCGTTTATCTACTGTGTGACCGCAGCTTAATATCCTTATAACTCCGCAGTGTTTAATATTCAGTTGCTCATATACGAGCCGATGTTAACAGGACACATGACTAACTGTAGAATAATAATTGTTGTTATTATTTAATGTGTCTGTCGCCGCTCAGGAGCTAAACTTTATTAAATTGACACATTTCCAAGAGCGGTGTCGGCTGTGGAGGCTACCAACGGAAACTCACGGCTTCCCCGCTGGGTGTGAACTGATCCAGGACCCGCTGCAGGAGCTCCATGTCCACAGTCCGGACGGCTGCTCTTACTCTTTATTACTTATTCAATATGAAACGTGTCGTTGTTCAGACTAAACAACCGACCTGTTCCCGCTAAAAGCCTCAAACACTACTTCATGTTCAACTACGGTGTCTGCAGAGGCTCAAAGCAGGATGAGTTCTTTAAACCTGTGTTAACCTATTTATTATAAAGTCTGTGGTTGTTATATTATAATATAGTGAAGATAATATTATTGGACATCCTCTGATTACTGAAGCTTATAAAACAGGAATATTATAAAGTTAATAATAAGAAATGATTTTCAGCAGAAAGTCAAATAATTCATTAATTATTGAAGGTAACTTGTTCTAGTGAGACAGAGGTCAGTTAAATGTGTGTTAATTGTTGTAATATTATATTTTTGCTATATTTCTATGTTTGTATTGTAAACTTACTGTGGATGTGCAGTTTGTGAGAGAGACTCATCACTAATTCACTTTAAAATAATACTAATGTTCTTTCTATCAGCACTGAAGACTGAAAGTCATTATAACTTCAGATCAGAAAATATACAAAAATATTAAAATATTTTCAAATATCAGAAATATCAAGAAATATCAGAAGATATACAAAAAATATCATTAAAATATCAGGAAACATCAGAAAATATAGGAAAAGTTAAAATAATTTCAGAAAATATAAAAAAATATAAAAAATATCAGAAAATATTTTAAAATATCAGAAATGATCAGGAAATATTAAAGAAATTCAGAGAATTTCAGAAAAGATCAGAAAGTGAGTCACGTGACGCGATGTGAGAAGAAGCCACAGAGTAGAGCGCTCCGCACTGCATTGCTGCCTTCATCATTTTAAACATTTACACCAGAGCATTGAATTAAACAGGGGGCAGAAATGTTGAAACTTTGGAAGTCTGCGGCCTGTGGAGATATTAAACGACATTTACGGTCGCATGGGGCCGACGCCACGATGCAAGGTCAAGATGAAGCTGACGAGCCCGAGCAGCAACAAGCTAACGACATAGCTGAAGATATCAGTAACATTTACTCAGCACTAACAAAGATTTCTGAAGACCTTGGGGGGGCTGGCAGAGATATGTCGTACCAACACGTCGGTAGAAACTAAACTCTCAGCCCCAATTACAAGAATGGATGAAGTGGACCGAGTCGAGTACTTGGAAAGAGCCGAGCAGGAGTGGCAAGCTAACCCGCCAGCTAGCAAAACAGACGTCGGACAGATATGAGACAAATTAGAAGACATGGAGAATCACTCCAGACACAACAATGTGCGCTTCGTCGGCTTTCTGGAGGGCAAAGAGGGAGGAGACGAGGTGAGATTTTTGGAGGAGCTGTTGCCAAATTTGCTGAACATAGAGGGGAGACGAGAGATTGAACGGGCGACCCTCACCCGGAGACAGACCCAGACCAATACTGGCCAGGTTCCTGAGATCGTCAGACCGGGATGCGGTGTTGCGAGCAGCGAGGAATAAAAGCAAGCTGAGCTGGGAAAAGACTTATATTATGCTTTTCCCTGACTTCTCCAGAGCCACCCAGATGAAGCGCGACAAATTCAGGGAGGGACTTCTGTGGGGGTTTAAATGTGCAAAGTTCTGGTTTAGTTGCACACTCTTTTATTTTGTTAGCTTTATGGGGATGTTTGTGTTTAGTCGCCACCACTGTGTAACGGTACTGCCTTTGATAAATGGTTGTGTGTTATTAAGTAAGCAGGCATGTCTTCACAAATAGGTTTATTGCGTCTCTCCACTTGGAATGTAAATGGACTGGGGAACCCTGTCAAGAGAAAAAAGGTCATGACCATGCTCAAGAACAAGAACTATGACGTGGTGTTTCTCCAGGAAACACACATGTCAAAAGAGGAGTCTGAGAAGCTCTGTGCGGGAGGGGTTGGACATGTTTTTTACAGCATCGGCTCTGGCAAGAGCAAGGGCGTTATAATTTTAGTTAGTAAACATTTACAGTTTAAATGTCTAAAGCAAATTAAGGATCATTTGGGAAGGATGATTATTGTACTGGCTGAAATACAGTCGCAGAAGCTAATCTTGGCCAACATATACGCACCTAATCTGGATGATACAATTTTTTTTATTTGTCTTGAAATGAAGTTACAAACTGCTGGGGATCACGCTGTTGTTCTGGGAGGAGATTTTAACCTTCTAATGGATCCAGTTCTGGACCACAGTGGGGCAGGGTTGCATCAAGTGCCAAAGGCTTCTGTGACATTGCAGAGAATTTGCAAATCTTTGGGATTGATAGATATTTGGAGGATTATGAACCCCTCTGGTAGGGATTACACATTTTTTTCACCAGTAAGACCTACAGCCGAATAGATTTTTTTCTAATATCCAAAACACTCTCCTCCTCTGCTATGGACTGTGAAATAGGGAATATTCTTATTTCCGACCATGCTTGGGTTGGCTTGGACCTATTACCCCAGAGCGAGGGAAGAAAGTCCTATAGATGGCGTCTGAACTCGTCAGTTCTGTAGGACCCTGTAAATGTAGAGTGGCTCAGGACAGAACTACATAATTATTTGGAGATCAATTGGCATTCTGTATCATCCGCGGGTGTTGCATGGGAGGCCCTAAAGGCTGTGATTAGGGGACGTATTATCACACACACATCATACCATAAGAAAAGTAAAACATGGGAGTTGCTAGAATTGGAAAATATAATTAAACGGTCTGAAACAGAGTTGAAGCAACAAGTGACACAGGACGGCATGAGAAAACTGACAAGTTAAAATATCAGTATAATAATACAATAACCCAAAAGGTTGAATTTAATTTATTTAGGGCTAGACAAACATATTTTGAGTCAGGAGACAAAGCAGGAAAGTTGCTTGCCAGTTATATAAAACAGAGGGAGTTGGCCTCCACTATTCCTGCTGTTAAGTCGCCGGTCGGGGACCTGCTTACTGCAACTGTAGATATTAATCAGGCCTTTAAAGAATTTTATAGTAATCTCTATAGTTCGACATCTACCTCTAGTGAAGAAGACATTCATAAGTTTATAGAACCACTAGGACTTCCAAAATTGACAGATGAACAGAGGGATTCTCTAGACTTAGATATTATTGTTGAGGAGATTAAAGGGGTAATCAAGGCTTAACCTTCAAGTAAAGCACCGGGGCCCGACGGCTTTACTGGGGAATTTTTTAAGAGCTTTGCGACAGAGCTAGCTGCACCTTTACTAGAGGTGTATAAGGAAGCGCTGGAGAGGGGTATACTACCACCAACTCTGAGACAGGCCCTTATTAGTCTAGTTCCTAAGAAAGGTAAAGATTTGGATGAGTGCAAGAATTACCGGCCTATTTCATTAATGCAAATAGATGTTAAGATAATTTCAAAAATTTTAGCAAACCGATTAGACAGTGTAATTAAGTCATTGATCCATACTGATCAAGTTGGATTCGTTTGTGGTCGTAGCTCCTCAGATAATATTAGACGCCTTGTTGATGTCATGTGGTCGGTGTCTGACGCCCAGTCGACAGTAGAAGCAATCTCTCTCGACACCGAAAAGGCGTTCGACATGGTGGAATGGGGGTATCTATTCAAAATTTTAGAGGAGTTTGGATTTGGTATTGCCTTTATAAAATGGATTCATGTATTATATAAGGACCCAGAAGCAGCAGTGCAGACTAATGGGCTGGTCTCGGATTATTTTATGTTGGGCAGAGGAACCAGGCAGGGTTCGCCCCTGTCTCCTTTGCTCTTCTGTTTAGCAATTGAGCCTCTTGCAGCAGCTATACGTGGGGCTACTGACTTCCCGGGTGTCACTGTAGGTGGGATGGCACATAAATTGATGTTTTACGCCGATGACATTTTATTACTGGTGTCCAACCCCAGCAGATCTATACCATGTCTTCTTAGTATCATAAACTCATTTTCCAAATACTCTGGCTACAGGCTGAACTGGTCCAAGTCTGAGGCACTCCCTTTAACAGCTTATTGCCCCTCCACTGCCTTCCACCCAGGTGTATTTCAGTGGCCTCAGCAAGGTATCATGTATCTGGGTATCCCATTTCCTAGACAGCTGAAAGATCTGATCAAAGTTAATTTTGATCCATTATTACAATAAATTTCTTTTGATGTTGAGAGATGGGCAACTCTTAATTTGTCTATGGCATGTAAAGTTAACTTTTTGAAAATGAACTGTGTGTTGTTTACATTGATGGAGTAATGGGGGGGGGAGACTGTTGTTATTATTGTGTTGTTGAAATAATAAAATAAAAAATGTTTTAAATCATAAAAAGAAAAGATCAGAAAGTATGAGAAAAAAATCAGAAAAAATCAGAAAATTTCAGAAACATCAAAAATAAAGAGGATAACATACTATTGCCCTCACTAATTCATCTGTACAGCATAATTACCATTAATTTTATATTTATGCTGATATTGGTATTTCATTTAATGGTATTGGTAAATCCTCATAATACTCTAGGAAAGGATCCATATCTCCCTAAAGGTTTGCAGGGAGCCTTTGAGGGTCTATCTGATTTTCTCCAGTGTCAGAAAGTACATGGTATCTTTCATCTCCATCTTTGAAAGCTGGGAGATGTTTCCTCCTTCCAAGAAAGAAGAATGAGACGTCTTGCAATCAGGGATGTGAATGCTCTGACTGTGCAAGCTTTGCCTTTGAGGGAGTGGGTTTCAGGGTGAATCCAAATAGTGCACATATGGGGTTAGGAGTAATATCTTTTTGTTGACCCAAAATGTGCTGAGTCTGGGCAGAACCAGATCATGTGTATGTGATCTGCTGGTTGGCCTTTACAGCGAGCACATGAAGGATTCACATCAGGGAGTTGTATTAAGCTGTGTCGAGCACAAGGGGAAGAAGAATGTACCAGTTTAAGTGCCTAAGCTGGAGACACCTAAAAAAGTGACACTTTGGTAAATTAAATAATTCGGAGAGTCGTGCAAATGATCCAAGTTTGCCATCCACATATAGATTGGAGATGGATTTAAGGCCCTTTGAGTGCTAAATCCTAAAGGTTGAGTCAGAGAGAGAGGAAGTTATAATTATTCTTGATGGGAGAGTGAATAGATGTTGTCTGCAGTTTGAGGTGTCTTCTAAATTGTGACCAAATCCTGATTGAGTTTAATGCTGCTTTCCATTTGTCTCGTGAACTCGGAACCCGAGTTGGAAAGTGTAAATCTTGCAGCTATCTCGCGAGATTTCACAGAGACACACCCCTTTTTGGTCGGAATTTCAGCCGTTTAGCTCGGGGTTCCTCAGGGTACCCCAAGCTAAACGGGGGGGCACGTACAACACGCAAAACAAAGATGGCAGCGCCCATATTAAAATGTATTTTCTTTGTATTTGTACTACGTTGGTCGTTTTAATGTCAATTTTAAATGCTCTTACACTGTTTACATTGCTGCTTTAGTCCGGTCACCAATTTATACATTGCACGGTGTTGCTGTGAGTTCAACACAATGTAAAGTTTTGTTTTCGAGCTGGTTTGCTAAATAGGCTAATGTAGCTAACAATAACACTAGCCTGCCACTGCCCCCGGTGGCCCCTGGGGGCCCCTGGTGGCTCCTGGAGGCTCGAGACAAACGCCACAGCACTTGTTCAAATTGAAATAGGCGAAAATGGCAAAATAATATTGAAATGTAAGACTTGCAATAACGGAATTACTTGAAATGTTTGTGTTTGTGTAGAAAAACTTTATAATTTCACATTGAGCTTGTTTAGAAGATCCACAATCAATAACAACACAGCTGCTGCACTTCTTTCCGACTCGTAATGCCCAAAGACAAACTGGAACGCTAGAAGTGGTACAAGCCAGACAATGACGTCACGTTCTCGCGGCAGAACAACTCGGGTTCTGAGTTCACGAGACAAATGGAAAGCAGCAATAGACCACCAGGTTGGAGAGAAACTGGTTTGGGGGGAGGGGCATCGGGGCACAAAGGAGGGCCTTTCTATAAATTTTAAGATTATCTTGCCAAATTGAGCGATATTCTGATAATTTGGAAGAGCGCCATTTCCTTTCAGATTTCCTAGCTATTTGTTTTAACTGGCGGGTTTGGTGGTTATACCACGGTGCTAGTCTCCTATGTTTTAATAATTTCCTTTTTATAGGAGCGATAGAGTCTAATGTTGATCGTAGTGAGCCTGCAGCACTGTCGACAAGATTATCAATTTCAGAGGGACTAAAGTCATTATAGGACTCTGTTAAATTCAGACATGGCATTGAATTAAACACTGAAGGAATCTCCTCCTTAAATTTAGCTACAGCACTGTCAGATAAACATCTGCTGTAGGAAGTTTTGCCTAATGGCTTATAATCTAATAGTAGGTATTCAAAAGTTATTCAATAATGGTCAGATAGGAAAGGATTATGTGGGAAGACTATTAAATGTTCAATATCAATGCCATATGATAGAACAAGGTCAAGAGTGTGATTAAAACAATGAGTTGGTTTATTTACACTCTGACAGAAGCCAATTGAGTCTATTAATGATATAAATGCATTACCAAGGCTGTCATTGTTAACATCCACATGAATATTAAAATCACCTACAATAATTACTTTATCTGATTTAAGGACTAAACTTGATAAAAACTCTGAGAATTCAGATATAAAATCAGAGTACGGTCCAGGAGCGCGGTACACTATAACAAATAGGACTGGCTGCAGTGTTTTCCAGTTTGGGTGAGAAAGACTAAGAACAAGGCTTTCAAATGAATTATAATTTAGTTTAGGTTTAGGGTCCATTAAAACGCTCGAATCATATATGGCTGCCACTCCACCTCCTCGGCCTGTGTCTCGAGGAATGTGAGTATTAATATGACTGGGGGGTGGATTCATTTAGGCTAACATACTTCTCGTGGGACAACCAGGTCTCAGTAAGACAAAGTAAATCAATATCATAATCTGATATTAATTCATTCACTAAAACAGCTTTAGAGGACAGAGACCTGATATTTAACAGCCCACATTTCATTCTCTTATTTTGTGCTACTGAGGAGTTGGTTTTAATTTTTATTAGATTTTTATGTTGAACTCCTCTTGTTTTTATTTCTTTAAATAATTTCGGTGGTCGGGGGACAGACACAGTCTCTATGGGGTTTTGGGTGTTGGATGTTGACGTCATACTTTAGCTAGCGAAGGCTGCAGCTAATAACAAACGCAGTAAAGAAACAGTTGTAATAACTGGAGAACCAGAGGAGAACCAGCAGAGAACCAGCAGAGAACCAGAGGAGAACCAGCAGAGAACCAGCAGAGAACCAGAGGAGAACCAGCAGAGAACCAGCAGAGAACCAGAGGAGAACCAGAGGAGAACCAGCAGAGAACCAGAGGAGAACCAGCAGAGAACCAGAGGAGAACCAGCAGAAAACCAGTAGAGAACCAGCAGAGAACCAGTAGAGAACCAGTAGAGAACCAGCAGAGAACCAGAGGAGAACCAGCAGAAAACCAGTAGAGAACCAGCAGAGAACCAGTAGAGAACCAGTAGAGAACCAGAGGAGAACCAGCAGAAAACCAGTAGAGAACCAGTAGAGAACCAGAGGAGAACCAGCAGAGAACCAGTAGAGAACCAGCAGAGAACCAGTAGAGAACCAGCAGAGAACCAGTAGAGAACCAGTAGAGAACCAGCAGAGAACCAGTAGAGAACCAGTGATGCGAGCAGCCAGTACGTATTGATCCTGTTACAGCTCTAGGGGGCGGAGTTACTGTAACTGTGTCATTGAACCATAAAAGATAAAAACAGTTCCCAGTTTATTAACTATTACTGATAATCAATGATTGATACACATATTGATCAGGCTGCTGCAGAGGAAACACCCTCCACAATAAAAGTCTGTGTGAGAGCTCCACACGTGTGTGTGTGTGTGTGTGTGTGTGTGTGTGTGTGTGTGTGTATCAGTGTGTGTCAGTGTGTATCAGTGTGTGTATTGTGTGTATCAGTGTGTGTATTGTGTGTATTGTGTGTACTGTGTGTATTGTGTGTAGTGTGTATTGTGTGTATGGGTAGTGAGACCACATAGTATTTAATATATAATGAGATATATAAGTAAGGAGGGGTGAAGTTGTATTGTTGTTTAAGGTCAAAGGTCATGCAATAGCTGCCACAAATAAAAGAAAAAGTACAGTTTCTTATTGGAGGAGACCAAAACTGAGCTCAGAATCTTTACACAGATGTTCTTCAGTCCTGCAGCTAAAAGTTCGACTCTGATTGGAATTGAACTGTTAGTGGAGTTTTAAATGTTTGTGAGAGCAAACGTTAATGAGGACGTAAGAATGAACGCTGTGTGGAATCAGACAGTAAGAATGAACGCTGTGTGGAATCAGACAGTAAGAATGAACGCTGTGTGGAATCAGACAGTAAGAATGAACGCTGTGTGGAATCAGACAGTAAGAATGAACGCTGTGTGGAATCAGACAGTAAGAATGAGCGCTGTGTGGAATCAGACAGTGAGAATGAACGCTGTGTGGAATCAGACAGTGAGAATGAACGCTGTGTGGAATCAGACAGTGAGAATGAACGCTGTGTGGAATCAGACAGTAAGAATGAACGCTGTGTGGAATCAGACAGTAAGAATGAACGCTGTGTGGAATCAGACAGAATGAACGCTGTGTGGAATCAGACAGAAAGAATGAACGCTGTGTAGAATCAGACAGTAAGAATGAACGCTGTGTGGAATCAGACAGTAAGAATGAACGCTGTGTGGAATCAGACAGAATGAACGCTGTGTGGAATCAGACAGTAAGAATGAACGCTGTGTGGAATCAGACAGTAAGAATGAACGCTGTGTGGAATCAGACAGTAAGAATGAACGCTGTGTGGAATCAGACAGTAAAAATGAACGCTGTGTGGAATCAGACAGTAAGAATGAACGCTGTGTGGAATCAGACAGAATGACCACTGTGTGGAATCAGACAGTAAGAATGAACGCTGTGTGGAATCAGACAGTAAGAATGAACACTGTGTGGAATCAGACAGTAAGAATGAACGCTGTGAGGAATCAGACAGTAAGAATGAACGCTGTGTGGAATCAGACAGTAAGAATGACCGCTGTGTGGAATCAGACAGTAAGAATGACCGCTGTGTGGAATCAGACAGTAAGAATGAAAGCTGTGTGGAATCAGACAGTAAGAATGAACGCTGTGTGGAATCAGACGGTGAGAATGAACGCTGTGTGGAATCAGACAGAATGACCGCTGTGTGGAATCAGACAGTCAGAATGAACGCTGTGTGGAATCAGACAGTAAGAATGAACGCTGTGTGGAATCAGACTAATAATTAACACTGTGTGGAATCAGACAGTGAGAATGAACGCTGTGTGGAATCAGACAGTAAGAATGAACGCTGTGTGGAATCAGACAGTCAGAATGAACGCTGTGTGGAATCAGACAGTAAGAATGACCGCTGTGTGGAATCAGACAGTAAGAATGAACGCTGTGTGGAATCAGACAGTAAGAATGACCGCTGTGTGGAATCAGACAGTAAGAATGACCGCTGTGTGGAATCAGACAGTAAGAATGACCGCTGTGTGGAATCAGACAGTAAGAATGACCGCTGTGTGGAATCAAACAGTAAGAATGAACGCTGTGTGGAATCAGACAGTAAGAATGAACGCTGTGTGGAATCAGACAGAATGAACGCTGTGTGGAATCAGACAGTAAGAATGAACGCTGTGTGGAATCAGACAGTAAGAATGAACACTGTGTGGAATCAGACAGTAAGAATGAACACTGTGTGGAATCAGACAGTAAGAATGAACGCTGTGTGGAATCAGACAGTAAGAATGAACGCTGTGTGGAATCAGACAGTAAGAATGAACACTGTGTGGAATCAGACAGTAAGAATGAACGCTGTGTGGAATCAGACAGTGAGAATGAACGCTGTGTGGAATCAGACAGTGAGAATGAACGCTGTGTGGAATCAGACAGTGAGAATGAACGCTGTGTGGAATCAGACAGTAAGAATGAACGCTGTGTGGAATCAGACAGTAAGAATGAACGCTGTGTGGAATCAGACAGTAAGAATGAACGCTGTGTGGAATCAGACAGAATGACCACTGTGTGGAATCAGACAGAATGAACGCTGTGTGGAATCAGACAGTAAGAATGAACGCTGTGTGGAATCAGACAGTAAGAATGACCGCTGTGTGGAATCAGACAGTAAGAATGAACGCTGTGTGGAATCAGACAGAATGAACGCTGTGTGGAATCAGACAGAATGAACGCTGTGTGGAATCAGACAGTAAGAATGAACGCTGTGTGGAATCAGACAGTAAGAATGACCGCTGTGTGGAATCAGACAGTAAGAATGACCGCTGTGTGGAATCAGACAGTAAGAATGAACGCTGTGTGGAATCAGACAGTAAGAATGAACGCTGTGTGGAATCAGACAGTAAGAATGAACGCTGTGTGGAATCAGACAGTAAGAATGACCGCTGTGTGGAATCAGACAGTAAGAATGAACGCTGTGTGGAATCAGACAGTAAGAATGAACGCTGTGTGGAATCAGACAGTAAGAATGAACGCTGTGTGGAATCAGACAGTAAGAATGAACACTGTGTGGAATCAGACAGTAAGAATGAACGCTGTGTGGAATCAGACAGTGAGAATGAACGCTGTGTGGAATCAGACAGTGAGAATGAACGCTGTGTGGAATCAGACAGTAAGAATGAACGCTGTGTGGAATCAGACAGTAAGAATGAACGCTGTGTGGAATCAGACAGTAAGAATGAACGCTGTGTGGAATCAGACAGTGAGAATGAACGCTGTGTGGAATCAGACAGAATGACCACTGTTTGGAATCAGACAGTAAGAATGAACGCTGTGTGGAATCAGACAGTAAGAATGACCGCTGTGTGGAATCAGACAGTAAGAATGAACGCTGTGTGGAATCAGACAGTAAGAATGAACACTGTGTGGAATCAGACAGTAAGAATGAACGCTGTGTGGAATCAGACAGTAAGAATGACCGCTGTGTGGAATCAGACAGTAAGAATGACCGCTGTGTGGAATCAGACAGTAAGAATGACCGCTGTGTGGAATCAGACAGTAAGAATGACCGCTGTGTGGAATCAAACAGTAAGAATGAACGCTGTGTGGAATCAGACAGTAAGAATGAACACTGTGTGGAATCAGACAGTAAGAATGAACACTGTGTGGAATCAGACAGAATGACCGCTGTGTGGAATCAGACAGTAAGAATGACCGCTGTGTGGAATCAGACAGTAAGAATGACCGCTGTGTGGAATCAGACAGTAAGAATGACCGCTGTGTGGAATCAGACAGTAAGAATGACCGCTGTGTGGAATCAGACAGTAAGAATGACCACTGTGTGGAATCAGACAGTAAGAATGACCGCTGTGTGGAATCAGACAGTCAGAATGAACGCTGTGTGGAATCAGACAGTAAGAATGAACGCTGTGTGGAATCAGACAGTAAGAATGAACGCTGTGTGGAATCAGACAGAATGACCGCTGTGTGGAATCAGACAGTAAGAATGAACGCTGTGGAATCAGACAGTAAGAATGAACGCTGTGTGGAATCAGACAGTAAGAATGAACGCTGTGTGGAATCAGACAGTAAGAATGAACGCTGTGTGGAATCAGACAGTCAGAATGAACGCTGTGTGGAATCAGACAGTCAGAATGACCGCTGTGTGGAATCAGACAGTAAGAATGACCGCTGTGTGGAATCAGACAGTCAGAATGAACGCTGTGTGGAATCAGACAGTAAGAATGAACGCTGTGTGGAATCAGACAGTAAGAATGACCGCTGTGTGGAATCAGACAGCAAGAATGAACGCTGTGTGGAATCAGACAGTAAGAATGACCGCTGTGTGGAATCAGACAGTAAGAATGACCGCTGTGTGGAATCAGACAGTCAGAATGAACGCTGTGTGGAATCAGACAGTAAGAATGAACGCTGTGTGGAATCAGACAGTGAGAATGAACGCTGTGTGGAATCAGACAGTAAGAATGAACGCTGTGTGGAATCAGACAGAATGACCGCTGTGTGGAATCAGACAGTGAGAATGAACGCTGTGTGGAATCAGACAGTAAGAATGAACGCTGTGTGGAATCAGACAGTAAGAATGACCGCTGTGTGGAATCAGACAGTCAGAATGAACGCTGTGTGGAATCAGACAGTAAGAATGACCGCTGTGTGGAATCAGACAGTAAGAATGACCGCTGTGTGGAATCAGACAGTAAGAATGAACGCTGTGTGGAATCAGACAGTAAGAATGACCGCTGTGTGGAATCAGACAGTAAGAATGAACGCTGTGTGGAATCAGACAGTAAGAATGAACGCTGTGTGGAATCAGACAGTAAGAATGAACGCTGTGTGGAATCAGACAGTAAGAATGAACGCTGTGTGGAATCAGACAGAATGACCGCTGTGTGGAATCAGACAGTAAGAATGAACGCTGTCTCCCTCTCTCTCTGCCTGGCTGTTTAGGATGTTCAACCTCACACACACACACACACACACACACACACACACACACACACACACACACACACACACACACATTAAAACATCAATCAAACAACAGCAGAAGACTTCATATGAAATCACATCCATCCATATAAATATCTGCTGATTTATCACAATCACATATATTAATATTTGCTTATATCTGATATTATTATATATAAAGATATTTAAACTCTTGAACATTAGTAAAGCACTGAGTAGAAATATCTAAAGGTGTTCTTTTTTCATTGATCATTACATTAATTTTTGTTTTTTAAGACGCAGCTTTTTTTAGGATCGTTGTGGCCTAAAGTGCATTGTTTCATGGCAGCTTTTCTAATGTTGCGATGTGAGTTTTATAAATTTTTTGCCATTAAATTATAATCGTAAAGTGAAAATAACAAAAACATAATACTGAGGACAAAGACTGAACATGGCAGTGAGAGTTTGGGGATACGTATCAAAGCTCAAAGCAACGTTATTCTACAGTAAGTCACGACTTTAACTGTACACGCCTCAGAAATAATACTGAGGTTCAGACCTTGTTTGCTCACCAGAGGGGGCGGTACTCAATAAGAGGGCGCTCAGTACCACAGACTGAAATATATTAACATATATAATCACACACATCAGTAACATGTTCACCTGTCCGACTGCAGCATCCAGCAGGTCGTCCAGCAGAGGACTGGTGTAGGCCGACAGGACATCATCACCTGCAGACAGACAGACAGACAGACAGACAGACAGCTGTTTATTTGGTCCAATACAGAAGGTCTCCTGTGATTGGCTGAGAGCTGTGTGTTACCCATGATAGCCTGGTCCAGACTGAAGTAAGCTACAGCCTTCAGGTGGAGCATGGACAGGTAACTCTGGCAAACAGAGGTCAAAGGTTACTGCATTACTATGGCAACCACAAGGTCTTTCTAGCTATGTTTTTAGGGAGGTGGTGAGCTGATTTTGATTTGATTTTCGAAATTGAATCAATAGTAAAAAAAAAAAATAGTAAAAGTTTTTAATGTCATGGATTCAAGGTGAGTTGTAAAACATTCAGGCACATCCACTACTTTATATGTATGAGATATGGACAGTATGCAGAAGATTAGAGATTTTATTGATGATATAATATAATATAATATAATATAATATAATATGATATAATATACAGATCTGGATACAGATCCATAAACTTGTATACCATTGGATCTTTGTGGATACAGGTCTTTTTGTCCAGTCTAAGGGACTGTAGTAATGTGGTGAAACTTTTATGTAGAGTTGTGTGTCATCTGCATAAGGGTGGCAGGAGATGTTATAATATTCATTAGTTAAATTCTTCCTCCTGTGTGGTGTGTAACATGCTCTCTGATTGGACGAACCTCCAACCATTCAGTAGCTCCTACGTTCCCAAACTCTCCAGCATCCCAACTGACGAACAGCAAACTGTTACTGCCTCACATACTAACACTGACAAAACTACTGACATCATTCCAACCATAGTTTACATATATAAACAGTACATATACAGTAAATATACAGTATATATACTGTGTATATGTATATCCAGGTGAGTCTTACCGTTCTTCACCATGGCTGAGAACGTTCGAGCCAGCTCCAGGAGGATTGCTGTTCCAACTCCAGACTTCACAGCTCCTGGACTCAACGAGTCCCTCTGAGCTCCCAGTATGATGTACTGGTCTGACGGAGAGATGAAGTGGTTTTTATTGATCCACTCATACAGTGTGTGAATCTCTCTCTCCAGTCAGTGAGTACCTGGCTCGACCCGGCCCTCCAGAGAGGAGAAGATGTTGTTGAGCAGGACCGGCGTCATCACGTTGTGGACCGACATCTTGACTCTGCGGCCGGAGCTGAACTCCGGGCCGACCACGCAGCGCACATACGGCAGCCGACCCCGCCATGACGGAGGACAGGACGGACCTGACAGCTGGCTGAGACACAGAGAAACACAGTGAGGTCACAAGAACACCTGGGCAGGTAACCTGAGGGGGGCGGGGCTCACCTGAGCAGCTTGGTGGCCACAGTGGCACTGATTGGGAGGGCTGGGATGAGGGGCAGGCCCGAGGACTGGATGGACGGGAACTGAGTGTGATTGAAGGAGGGAAAGCCGGGGGTGAAAGGGTCACCTGACCCCAGGTGGACCTGTGATTGGACGACACAGATGGAGATTGTGATTGGTTAGGAGCAGTGCGACATGGACGTGTGTGTGTGTGTGTGTGTGTGTGTGTGTGTGTGTGTGTTACATGTTTGGACACGGCGGTGTGCATGTTCAGTCCGAGGCGTCGGGGGTCCTGCAGCAGTTCGGTGGGGTCGGGGTAGATCAAAGCTCCGCCCCCACCATTCCTCTCAGCCAACCACAGAGAGCTCCTCTGAGACACAGTGTCTCTCCCTGTGGACAGACAGACCTTTATTGTAGGTAGAGGGACTGAAAGAGATCAATAAGTGTAAATATTACCAGTAGAGCATTATAATAATATGAACTGTTTAATAAGGTGTCATTCTGTGTGGCCGGGAGTTTGATCCCATCCCAGACCACCACCACCCGATTAATGCAAAACACCAAGAGTGAGTGAGGTTGGGAGCCTGCTGATGTTAGAGTGTAAGATAATAAAGAAAAGGCTCCACATGCACACACACACACACACACTCTCTGTTTCTTTACTACAAAATAAAAGTTTCTGCAACAACCTGTACTCTAATCACAGAACTGAAATGATGTTCCTGATGAACTCTTCACTGCTGCTGTCCACCACTGTCATCACAATGAGAATCACAATCAGAAATACTTTAATAATCCCTGGGGGAATTACTTTCTTTACAACTCTACATACAATATATAATAATGTTATTATTTTAAAGTATTTTTTGGGGCTTTTATTGCCTTTATGATAGAGATAGCTGTAGAGAGACAGGAAAGGGGGACAGAGAGAGAGGATGACAGACAGCAAAGGGCCGCAGGTCGGATTCGAACCCTGAGCTGCTGCAGCAAGGACTCAGCCAGCTCTACTCACTGAGCTCACCAGGAGCCCCCAACATATATTATTAAATTATAAAACTAATTCTAAAACTGCACTATTCTTTGTTACAACTTAAAACATTAGTTTTATTAAGTCAGTTTATCCCATCAGCTTCCACAAAGTGGATCTACCCTCCTCATAGAGCTGGATAGGCTCTGGTTGTGTGTCTGTTGTCTCCACTAGTGTTTAATGTCTGACTGCTCCCTCACTGACAAACATCAGTTATGTTACAGCACTGAGCTGATCTGTGGTCAGTGCTTTTAGCTTTAAGCCTCATCCTCTCTGCTCCACCTTTCCTCTTGGGCTGTTGGACAGCATAGTGCAGACTGGTCAAGATGCATCATATGAATAAATTGAAATGTGTACCTGATAACAACAGAAGCACATACAGTCTCTCACTCTTCCACTCTTCTAGTAAGAAGCTCCAACACTGCTGAAACATAGAAACCATTAACTGAGCTAACTGTTAAACAGTCTATACCACGGAGATCAGAACTTACATTTTAACTAGCAAAACACACAACATGATGAGCCTTAATGACTCAAAAACATAGTAATATAATCACAGAAAGGTTTTACAATAATTCTGAAGATTCTCTCAAACATGTTAAATGGAAAAATATTACTTTCATCAAGAAAAACGAACTTATTTTATAGTATTTTTAGCGGAGCTTATTTACACATAACTTACCACGGAGACAGTAACGATACACGGGTTGCACCGCTCAGGTCTGCAGGGGCCCCAGCAGAGGGCGCTCATGTTACACACAGTCCCAGTGGATACTCATTAGAGTGAATTATAAACAATATTAAACAACTGATATAGTAAAATAAGGACATTCTGTGCCGAGTGATGGCAAGAGGGATCATTAACTCCGTTACACCTGCAGTGCTGTGACAGAGAGCCTCACATAAAGAGAGGAGGGGGTGTGTTTGTGTCCAACGTTGCTGCTCAGTGTGTGTGAGTTTCAGTGAGACAGATAATGAGCCGCACTACGGATTGTTTATTTCAAAATAAAGCACGAACCGAACCGAGCCTTTGGTCCCGACCATCGGCAATCACTGAGCCGGACAGTTCGGCACTGCGGTCAATCCAGCCGTGAGTCCGATCTCCGTGGTCAAATCAGCCGCACGTAAATTTCGAGTGTATAAGTATTCTCAGCATTACGGTAAATGCGGAGAAACAGCGTATTCGCTTCCGGTTTTCAAAATAAAGGTATTATGAACATTAAAATAAAATATGTTACATTAAAGTGTTTCCATGCGCCCCTGATGAATAAAAACACCTAATATCGAGTATCTTTACTGCACCAGTGTGGAGAAATGTCAAAATAAAAGTCCCATATTTATGCCTCCGGAGATTGCATATTTGACCATATTTGAGGTACTGTAAAAACATATTGCTTAATAATTCCTAACTATGGATGTTATATCTGACTTCTACACATCTAAGACTACACGTATACTCAACATCAAGCATTTTTACTGCAGCAATTTGGAGAAATGTAAGAACAAAAGTCCATATTTGTACCTCCAAGTGGCATATTTTCATATTTTTGAGCTACTGTAAAATAATATTGCTTAATATTTCCTGGCTAAGGATGGTATGTCTGACTTATGCACATGTAAGACTACAAGCATGCTTAATATCAAGCATTTTTACTGCACCAATGTGGAGAAATTCAACAATAAAAGTCCCATATTTATACCTGCAGATTGCATATTTGACCATATTTGAGCGACTGTAAAAACACTTTGCTCAATAATTCTTGGCTATGGGTGATGCTTTTTAATTATACTTCAAGAATGATGCAGTAATCATGACAAAATTTCACACAAATGTTTAATAACATGTTATAAGAAAGTGATGATAAAGTCATCCAAAACTAAACACTAAACTAAAAGTTCTACACAATCCTAATTTGTTTACTTTTGTCACAAAATGAAACTCCAGTCCATATGCTTGGTATTTTGCAGCTCTGCTGTGTCCATTTGCAGGCACTGTACGTGGAACCACCTGCAACAGCTGTCACAGTGAATCTGTAAAAGGGGAAATAATTACCTTTAACTGCAAAACACCAAATTCAGAAATCATCCCTTAAGCAGGATTCAACCAAATTATCAAAGTTTTATTATTCCTTCAAATAAAATTCTGTATTGCCATTGTCATGTGTTGCAGTCATGACCATAAGGATGCATTTCTCAATGTTCTCCTGTCTTTACCCTTCCCCTGTGTGTCAGTCTCTTCCTGTTTGTCTCTTTGATGTGTCTGTGTGTCTGTGGGTGTTTTTAGACATGCTGACTTGCAGTTGTTTGCCTCCTCTCTCCTCTTCACCTGGTCACCTGGCAATTGGTTTCCTTTAGCCATCACAGAAGATATTCCAGTAACTGAGACGAGGACAGAGGATTCCTCTGGAGGAGCTTATAGTGAGAGAACACAAGTATGTCCAATGAGGACGCCTATTATCAAGAATGATGACGTATGCTACATTGAAAGCCTTTCAATATTTGTCTCTCAAATACTTGCTGAGAGGGGACACAAGGCAGACATGTGATTAAGGAAAGTTATAGGAAACAAGTCAGCTTGTAGTCTCAAATGTGTAAAAGTCAAATATACCATCCATAGCCAGGAAATATTGAGCAATATGTTTTTACAGTAGCTCAAATATGGTCAAATATGCAATCTCTGGAGGCATAAATATGGGACTTTTATTTTGGCATTTCTCCACACTGGCGCAGTAAAGATACTCGATATAAAGTGTTTTTATTCATCAGGGTTGCATGAAACACTTTAATGTAACATATTTTATTTTAAATGTAGGTTCGAATTATAGCTTAATGTTCACAATATCTTTATTTTGAAAACCGGAAGTGAATAGCTGTTTCTCCGCATTTACCGTAATGCTGAGAATGCTTGTACACTCTAAATTTACGTGTGGCTAGATTGACCACGGGGATCGAACTCACGGCTGGATTGACCGCAGTAGTTCGGCAGACTGACGGTGGTCTCGACCGGTCTCGTTAAAAAAACCCGAACCCGCCCAGTCCGAGACCGAGATAAGACCAAGAACCTCAACAAATGGTCTGGACCGGTCTCGAGTACTACACTACACCAACCTCAAGGTTGATACTGATTGTGGCCACACCACTGATCTTGAGCCATGGTGGATCTGAGGTTGTTTTCAGGAGTTTGAACTGAGGCTCATGGCGGTTCCTGGTCTGATGATTCAGCTGCAGGTGGTCCCAAATATTTATTAAATCATATATTATTATAACAAACCAGTGTATCAGTAACTCATATTATTATTCAGTTGCTAAGCAGTTTAATCCCTAGTCTCTACATAGAGTCCCACACAGTGGACGATATAGGGAGGAGTGAGTGATACAGGACTCAGCCTCAGTCCCATCTGCTCACAGCTCTCTGCATAAACATACTCTACCTGTATATATCATTATATAATATATAATAGATACTTATCTGTGGTCATCAGTGTATACGCTCATCTTTATCACCTCGCTCTATAAAGTCCACATGTTGATATCCTCCTCTGCACATGAGGCACTGACTCACTCAGCACGAGTCTGCTCTCTGGTTGGATGTAAAACTGTATTTCACGGGACTTGAACTTCACAGTAAAGTTAAAACTAATCCAAACTGGATCTAATCTAATGTTGCTGTATGGACAGAAATAATAGACTCTTCACATCCACTCAGTTTAATGTCAGAGCACACGAAGTGCTAACGCTTTATACTGCAGCTAGGCCAACCCAGGCCAACCCAGGCCAACCCAGGCCAACGCAGGCCAACCCAGGCCAATGCAGGCCAGCAGTCTGAACCAGTCTTATGACAGTCTCATTATGACTGCATGTTAATAATAATAAATATATAATAAATAAACATATAATAAATAAACATATAATACATAAACATATAATAAATAAACATATAATAAATAAATATATATATAATAAATATATAAAAAATAAATATACAATAAATAAATATATAATAAATAAATATGTAATAAATAAACATATAATAAATAAATATATAATAAATAAACATAATAAATAAACATATAATCAATAAATATATAATCAATAAATATATAATAAATATAATATAAATAAATATATAATAAATAAATATAATAAATGAACATATAATAAATAAATATATAATAAATAAACATATAATAAATAAACATATAATAAATAAATATGTAATAAATAAACATATAATAAATAAACATATAATAAATACATATATAATAAATATATAATAAATAAACATATAATAAATAAACATATAATAAATAAATATATAATAAATAAATATATAATAAATACATATATAATAAATAAACATATAATAAATAAATATATAATAAATAAACATAATAAATAAACATATAATCAATAAATGTATAATAAATAAATATATAATAAATAAATATATAATAAATATAAAATAAATAAACATATAATAAATAAATATATAATAAATAAATATATAATAAATACATATATAATAAATAAACATATAATAAATAAACATATAATAAATAAATATATAATCAATAAATATATAATAAATAAATATATAATCAACATTATGAACCTTTCTCTCTTCTGTACGTTTCTCCTGCTCTTCTTTTCTGCACTTTCCAAACTGCACCCCGGATGGTCGTTTCATTTTCCATGGACTGTAGCTGTAACCATAGTAACCATAGTAACCCGTCGACACACAGCCGACCGACCGACTGTGCGTCAGAGTGCGCAGCATGTTGTGACTGTGACGTGTAACAGCTAAAGGTCAAAGGTCAGAATCGTTTCTTTTACTGAAGTTTAATTTATGTTTTATGTCACCGTGTTGTTGTAGATAGAGGGATCGCAAAAACTGTTGAACACATAAATACACATTATCATTTTAATTATAACTTTTTTCTCGCCACATATTTGCCGCCCCTCACTAGGTGGCGCCCTCGGCAAGCGCCTACGTCGCCTGTAGGAAGGACCGCCACTGCTCGTGTGCCTCCTGCTGGTCGGACTGATCACTCTCTTTAGATGCTGCTCTGGTTTGTGGTGGCCAGTGTTGGGCTAGTTACTCAGAAAAAGTAATTTATTACTCATTACTTATTACTCTTAACATGTTTTACTACTAGTTATATTACTTTTACTAAAATAATGAATAATTGTGTCCTTTCTGCCCAAATTTAGACTTTTAATTTAGAAATTAAAATCCAGTTCGGTTTGTTAAAATCAAAGTAATAGAGTATTTTCCTCTACGATTACAAACATGAATCCAAGGATGTGATTGGTTGTTGGATTAAAGAACTACTAACTATTTATTTTGGTTAACTGTAATATTATTACTGAGATGTATTAGTACTTACTTACACTACTAGTTAGTGTAGAAAGTAATCTGATTACTAGTAATGAGTTACTGTCTAACACTGGTGCTTTATCACTTTATTAGTGGGGGGGTCTCACAGGTAGAACAGTGTGTGTGCACCATCAGTGGGTAAACAGAGTCTCAGTGATAATAAAGTGTACAGTAATTACAGCTCACCCTCACTGACTGCTGCAGCTCCTCTTCAGCTCCACACTGAGACTAAAACCCTCTGAAGGACTCACATGATGCTGGTTGTCTGTCCACTGGGACCGAGGACCAGTCGGTACAATCATTGTTAAACTGATCACAACGTCTGCACTCACAGGAGGAAACAATGGTCATTAAAACCTTCAGCTTCACCACAAACTATGATCAGATAATGAGACTGTGTCTGTATTATCAGTATGGAGGGAACAGACCAGGGGGTTAAACTGCTGGCCTGCAGCCCATTTCTGGCCCTCCATCCTCCTCCCTCCGGCCCTCCACATGAAGAGGAAAATCTCCATCAAGATTGATAGTTTTCTACCTCTTCACATACAGTTCAAATAAAAACAAACAAAAGAACAAATTTGGTTTGAAATGATGACAAAGCTCACAGGTTCCTGCTAATGTGTTTAAAAGGTTGAGGAGAGAGCAGGTTTCAGGGGTTTATATATATATATATATAAACTATATATATATATATATAGTTTATATATAGATATAGTGTTTGGTTTCAACAGATGGATAATAGAAATATTGATCTTTATTGATAAACACTGAATCTGAGGACAATACACCGGCTGTGGCCCCACTGAGAGGCTGGATCAGACTCTATAATGAACATTAATAACTCTGCATTAAGTCTGTCTGTTATTATGGTAATATATTATTATTATATGCAGATAATCTGCTCCAGACTAACAGCAGGGACTCATTAATCTGGTTCCTGATCTGTTCAGTCATCAGTTAATAAAATAATTAAATGAATTAATAAAATACTACAGGTAGGAATACATACTGTTATTATTTTAATAATAATACTACAGGTAGGACTATATACTGTTATTATTTTAATAATAAATACTACAGGTAGGACTATATACTGTTAATATTTGAACATTGTGACCATTATTATTTCTGTATTGTGTTTATCAATAATATATATGAAGGCCTATGATATTAAGAGCTGTGGGTAATCAATAATGAGTCGGTTCCATATGAACCTGCAGCTTCTCTCACTGACCCTAACCCTTCTGTTCAGAACCAACGTACACATAAAGTTGAGTTGAATGGTTGTCGGTGACGTTAAACCTTCATGAACTTTAAACACAAATGTCTTTAAAACTTTAATATGAACTTTATAATCAATGACAGAGCTCTCAGACAGAATCAATAGATCATTCCACTTCCTGTTGATTGATATCTGATCAATAATCCACAGAGTTTCTGACTGCAGGTAATAAAATCATTCACACCACCAGATTATATTGGATTCAAAAAGCTGAATATTGATTTCACACAGTAAAGCATCAGAGTCCAGATCCAGAGCCACACTGAACCTGATCCAGGACCGTCCTCATAAAGGTTCACCACCAACAGGACTGTCCTGGATCAGGTTCAGACCAGCTCAGTATCAGAGTCCAGATCATCAGAGAATCAGTGTTCAGACGGTCCAGCAGGGGGCAGCACTGACAGTCTGCTGAGCTCCAAACACAGCAAGCAGGACCAGGACCAGGACCAGGACCAGGAACAGGAACAAGGACAGGGACAGGGACATGGACAAGGACAAGGACAAGGACAGGACCAGGACCAGGATCAGTTACTGGGAACCAGAATCCTTCCTGGATTAAAGAAGAGAACAAAGTCAAGAACAAATACAGACACCACGTCATTTAAACTGGTCTGAGACGAGGTCAGGGTTCAGGATCCTGCCTGTTAGTGGGAATTAGACTCCTGGTTCTGGTTTAAAGAACAAGATGACTAAAGGGCCCTGGTGGTCCAAACTGATCCAAAACAAGTACACTGAGACAACCACATTGAGCAGTTTCTGAAGGACTAATGAGGATAAACCAGACTGAGACTCTGATAAACCTGGTCTGAGACTGGACTAAAACTGGTTTAATAGTTGGGTACTGTTCTGGTTTCAGTCTGGGTACTGGTTGGGTTTTAGTCTTGAACTGGTCTGGGTACTGGTCTGGTTTCAGTCTGGGTGCTGGTCTGGGTACTGTTCTGGTTTCAGTCTGGGTACTGGTCTGGTTTCAGTCTGGGTCCTGGTCTGGGTACTGTTCTGGTTTCAGTCTGGGTACTGGTCTGGGTACTGGTCTGGTTTCAGTCTGGGTACTGGTCTGACCTCGGGCCTTCCTCTTGTAGTAGATGAATCCAGCCAGAGACAAAATCAGACCCAGGATCAGTCCGGAGGCTCCGATGGCGATCTTGTTTCTCTCAGACTCGGGCATGGAGGGGTCTGAGGACAGACAGGCAGACAGACAGGTGAGCAGGAAGACAGGTAAAGAGACAGGTAGACAGATAAAGAGACAGACAGGTATTTACCCCAGTCAGTAACCAGAGGTTCTCTCAGGCTGGCGTGCTCCACCACACAGGAGATCTTCTCTCCAGACCTGAATCAACACAAACAGCAAATCAGAGGGTCTGGACCTGAACCTGGACCTAACCGGACCTGAACCTGGACCTGTACTGACCTGGGCGTGTACTCCAGGTGAGAGTGGATCTGGACCTATATGAACCTTGTTCTGGTCCGGTACTGACCTGGGCGTATACTCCAGGTTAGAGTGGATCCGAACCTATCTAAACCTGGTTCTGGTCCGGTACTGGCCTGGGCGTGTACTCCAGGTGAGAGTGGATCTGAACCTATCTGAACCTGATTCTGGTCCTGTACTGACCTGGGCGTGTACTCCAGGTGAGAGTGGACCGGACCTATCTGGACCTAGTTCTGGTTCTGTACTTACCTGGGCGTGTACTCCAGAGACAGGTAGACAGTACTCCAGGTGAGAGTGGATCTGGACCTGGTTCTTGTTCTGTACTGACCTGGGTGTGTACTCCAGGTTTGAGTGGACCTGGTTCTGGTTCTGTACTGACCTGGGTGTGTACTCTAGGTGAGAGTGGATCTGGACCTATCTGAACCTGGTTCTGGTCCTGTACTGACCTGGGTGTGTACTCTAGGTGAGAGTGGACCTGGACCTGGTTCTGGTCCTGTACTGACCTGGGTGTGTACTCCAGGTTTGAGTGGTTCTGGTTCTGTACTGACCTGGGTTTGTACTCCAGGTTTGAGTAGACCTGGACCTGGTTCTGGTTCTGGTTCTGTACTGACCTGGGCATGTACTCTAGGTTTGAGTGGACCTGGTTCTGGTTCTGGTTCTGTACTGACCTGGGCGTGTACTCCAGGTGAGAGTGGATCTGGACCTATATAAACCTGGTTCTGGTTCTGTACTGACCTGGGCGTGTACTCCAGTTGAGAGTGGACCTGTACCTGGTTCTGGTTCTGTACTGACCTGGGCGTGTACTCCAGGTTTGAGTGGATCTGGACCTGGTTTTGGTTCTGTACTGACCTGGGTGTATACTCCAGGTTTGAGTGGACCTGGACCTAACTGGACCTGGTTTTGGTTCTGTACTGACCTGGGCGTGTACTCCAGGTGAGAGTGGACCTGGTTCTGGTTCTGGTCCTGTACTGACCTGGGCATGTACTCCAGGTGAGAGTGGATCTGGACCTATCTGAACCTGGTTCTGAACCTGGTTCTGAACCTGGTTCTGAACCTGGTTCTGGTTCTGTACTGACCTGGGTGTGTACTCCAGGTGAGAGTGGATCTGGACCTATCTGAACCTGGTTCTGGTTCTGAACTGACCTGAGCGTGTACTCCAGGTTTGAGTGGATCTGGACCTGGTTCTGGTTCTGTATTGACCTGGGTGTGTACTCCAGGTGAGAGTGGATCTGGACCTATCTGAACCTGGTTCTGTACTGACCTGGCGTGTACTCCAGGTTTGAGTGGATCTGGACCTGGTTCTGGATCTGTATTGACCTGGGCGTGTACTCCAGGTGAGTGTGGATCTGGACCTGGTTCTGGTTCTGTACTGACCTGGGTGTATACTCCAGGTTTGAGTGGACCTGGACCTAACTGGACCTGGTTCTGGTTCTGTACTGACCTGGGCGTGTACTCCAGGTGAGAGTGGATCTGGTTCTGGTTCTGTACTGACCTGGGCGTGTACTCCAGGTGAGAGTGGATCTGGTTCTGGTTCTGTACTGACCTGGGCGTGTACTCCAGGTTTGAGTGGACCTGGTTCTGGTTCTGGTCCTGTACTGACCTGGGCGTGTACTCTAGGTTTGAGTGGACCTGGTTCTGGTTCTGTACTGACCTGGGCGTGTACTCCAGGTGAGAGTGGATCTGGAACTATCTGAACCTGGTTCTGGTCCTGTACTGACCTGGGCGTGTACTCCAGGTGAGAGTGGACCTGATTCTGGTTCTGGTTCTGTACTGACCTGGGCGTGTACTCCAGGTGAGAGTGGACCTGGTTCTGGTTCTGTACTGACCTGGGCGTGTACTCCAGGTGAGAGTGGACCTGGTTCTGGTTCTGTACTGACCTGGGCGTGTACTCCAGGTGAGAGTGGATCTGGTAGAACCAATCAGCGTCTGCCAGCTCATCAGTGGAAGTGACATCAGAGGTGACTTCCTGTCCGTCTCTGAGCCAGCTCACTCTGATGTGTTTGGGGAAGAAGTCGTAGACGCTGCAGACCAACATGGAGGGATGTTTACCAGCAGGGGGCGCCACCGAGTGCAGTCTGACATAGGGCTTAACTGGAACACAGACGTTAGGATCATTATTATATTATTAATGTTATTATTATTAATATTAGTATCAGTATGGAATAGAAGGTCTGATACATAAAATCAATGAATATAATCAATGAATATAATCAATGAATATAATCAATAAAGGTTTATTTCTCTTTAAATCAACAGTTGTAGTAACAGACTTTAACCAGCAGGTGGAGACACGAGCTGAGTGATTGTTAACTGATCAATAATACTTTATCAATAAGTAATATAGTGTCAGTAATAGTACTGATCAATATTATAATCCTTAATCAATAAAGTAATATCTGATCAATATTTACAGTATTTGATTGTATAATGAGACAGTGATCACTTCCTGTTAGCAGAGTCAATAAAGAAGTGATCAATATAAAGAGTTAATCAATAAGATGCTGTTGATGTTACACAAACACAAACTCACCTGATTTATCCAGAGCACCTTGGTAGTCAGCGTTAACGTTGGTCAGGCAGTACCTCTCCTTCTCACCTCTCATCTGAGCCAGTTTTGAAGGATCTTTGTTAAAGCGTTCAGCGTTCTTCACTCCCAACTCAGTGTAACCAACATACTCTCCCACACTGCTGCTGAACCTGAGGAGCTCCAACTTGTTGTAATAGTACGACCTGATGTACTCGATGTTCTTCAGATCAGTGGAGTTAAAATCACAGCGAGTTGTCATATAATTCAGAAATCCATCTGCAGAACAAAAACAGTGAATCAAGTTAACAACTACAGTAACAACTGATCAGTGTATTCATCAGTGATCAGTGTATTGATCCTACCTGCTGTGTAGAGGCTGATAAAGTTAATTAGTGTATATTGATCAGTGATCAGTGTATTGATCCTACCTGCTGTGTAGAGGCTGATAAAGTATAATCAGTGTGTATTGATCAGTGATCAGTGTATTGATCCTACCTGCTGTGTAGAGGCTGATAAAGTTAATCAGTGTGTATTGATCAGTGATCAGTGTATTGATCCTACCTGCTGTGTAGAGGCTGATGATGAAGAGGAGGGAGAAGCTGAGAAAGGATGAAGCCATGTTCCTCTGTTCACTTCACAAACACTGACACAGTCTGACTGAGAGCGGCTCTAAAAAGCAGAGAACACATCACATGACCTGCTCGTCAGCTGTTACCAGGCAGACTGTTCAGCACAAAGTCCAGCAGACACAGTTCACTCTACACTGCAGTTTATATGTGTTTATTCTGGATTAATATCATTACACTGCAGGTTATATGTGTTTATTCTGGATTAATATCATTACACTGCAGTTTATATGTGTTTATTCTGGATTAATATCATTACACTGCAGGTTATATGTGTTTATTCTGGATTAATATCATTACACTGCAGTTTATATGTGTTTATTCTGGATTAATATCATTACACAGTGCAGTTTATATGTGTTTATTCTGGATTAATATCATTACACTGCAGGTTGTATGTGTTTATTCTGGATTAATATCATTACACTGCAGGTTATATGTGTTTATTCTGGATTAATATCATTACACAGTGCAGTTTATATGTGTTTATTCTGGATTAATATCATTACACAGTGCAGTTTATATGTGTTTATTCTGGATTAATATCATTACACTGCAGTTTATATGTGTTTATTCTGGATTAATATCATTACACTGAAGTTTATATGTGTTTATTCTGGATTAATATCATTACACTGCACTTTATATGTGTTTATTCTGGATTAATATCATTACACTGCAGTTTATATGTGTTTATTCTGGATTAATATCATTACACTGCAGGTTATATGTGTTTATTCTGGATTAATATCATTACACTGCAGGTTATATGTGTTTATTCTGGATTAATATCATTACACTGCAGTTTATATGTGTTTATTCTGGATTAATATCATTACACTGCAGTGTTTATTCTGGATTAATATCATTACACTGCAGTTTATATGTGTTTATTCTGGATTAATATCATTACACTGCAGGTTATATTCTGGATTAATATCATTACACTGCAGGTTATATGGTTAGCTCCTCTCTGTTACTGAGTTTATCTGCATTTCTACCGTCAATATTAATTCAATAACTGCTTCTAAAGCAAAAACTTCATCAGCGGACATGTTAGAGCGGGAGTCTGACCTGAAATCAACAACAACAATCAGGATTACAGCTTTCTGTGACGAGTTCCTCAGGTAAATACTGCTATATTAATTACATATACATACATATAACTAAATATATATATATATATATATATATATATATATATATTAACCTCTATCTATCACATAATGTTAGTGTTTCTACCTTAACTATGAGAACCAACACTGTGTTTTATGTCTTTCCAGGTACAGCAGTGAGCAGTGACCTACAGTCTACACAGCCCAGTGAAGTTAAACATATTATATATTACATAATATTAACAACATTAGTCAAGCAGTTGTTTCTAGTGAAGAAACAGCCAGTAACTGTACCAAAGTAATCAGAGTAATAGTATAATGATTACTGTAACCTCCCATCTGTTATATTCTTTATACACATTAGTTTACTGAGACCATGGAAACAGAAACCTGGAATACTTTATCCTGTACAACATGCCAACATAACTGAAGGAATCACTCATCTAACAAAGTCAATTGTTTATGTGGTTTAAAAACTGCTCAGTAACCAACTGTTAACGGTACTGTATCCATATTTCATAGTCTGATATTTTAACTAAGTATTATTACCAAAGTTCACCTTCAGATATTTGTAAAAGCTGCAATTATGTTTGAACCCCTTTCATAATACTATAAATATACTGAATATTGTATCATTAGATTATATATCATTATGTCATTTATCCGCCAACATCATAATAAAGTCTGACTAAAACAGAAATGTGTTGTTGCTTACGGTAATTTACTACAGGATTACTAGCTAAAGTATTTCACATGTTCATATTGATAGATGTTACATGGAGCAGGTTTTCAACTAAAACCTCTGTGAAATAACATGTTATTGATCTAAAACCACACTTATTACTGAATTTAAAAGTAAAACACTTTATTTATATTTCATTCATATTCCAGTTCCACATGTTGTAAGTAACAAAGCTAGAACTTTTATGTAAACTGTGCAGATCATGTCCTCCATCAAGGTTTATGGTTTCTAGTATATTGAAGTGTGAGCTGGTAATGGAGCTCTGCAGTCAGTGTTCATCTTCATCAGTCTTCCTTTGGATACCCAGACTGTCCTGATGCTGCAGCTGTCTCTGTCCTCTGATGGGTCCAGGAACACCTGAGCTTCATCAGGTCACCTGTAAAACATGGAAGATTCAGTGTTACTTGTACATATAATATACAGTATAATATATTACAGTATAATATAATATAATACAGTATAATATAATATACAGTGTAATATAATATACAGTATAATATAATACAGTATAATATAATACAGTGTAATATAATATACAGTATAATATAATACATTATAATATAATACAGTATAATATAATACAGTATAATATAATATAGTATAATATAATATACAGTATAATATAATATACAGTGTAATATAATATAGTATAATATAATACAGTATAATATAATATACAGTATAATATAATATAGTGTAATATAATATACAGTATAATATAATACAGTGTAATATAATATAGTATAATATAATATACAGTATAATATAATATAGTGTAATATAATATACAGTGTAATATAATATAGTGTAATATAATATACAGTGTAATATAATATAATACAGTGTAATATATTATACAGTGTAATATAATACAGTATAATATAATATACAGTATAATATAATATAATACAGTACAACAGCTCATTGTGGCTCACAGTAGTCCTCAGTTATAAAGTAAAATAATAAAGCAGTGTCTCTGGTGGTTCCAGTCTGAGGTTACCAACTCTATCTCTAATGTGTAGCTAATGGCAGCAGCTACACACAGTGCTATAATGATAACAGGTCATTTATTTAATCAGTTACTGATGAAGAAACAGATTACACAGACATTTACTGACTGTAACTGATGTTGTAATAAACCAAAGGCTCATAAATACAGTACAGGTTCCTGCTGCACTAACAGACATTTAACAGTGAGCCTCAGTGTTGTTTATAATAGGAGACGATATGAGGAAGAGGAAGGAACGGAACTCACATCCTCAGTAATACGAGTTCTGCTGTAACACTAACGGTGTGGATCAGAAAGGTTGTATTAGGCAGTTTGGCTCCATACTCACAACCTATTTCTATCAGAAACAAAGACAACCTGCTGGTTTTATCTTCCTCTGATGATGGGAGGACATGCAGACTTTGTGAACATCAGGACAGCTGCAGCACTTTCAGCCTGTCTACAGACAGGACAAACATGGTGGACAGCAGCAAAGGAAACTCTCTGTGGGAGGGGGTTAGTCAGAGGGGAGGTGGTTAGTCAGAGGGGAGGGGGTTGGTCAGAGGGGAGGTGGTTATTCAGAGGGGAGGTGGCGCTCTGTTAATGAACTGGTTTCTGACGTAGGAAGGGGAACAGAATCTGAACGGCTGTTGGAGTTCAGGTCTTCTGACATCAGCAGCCACAATAAAAGGACTGAGTTTATTTCTCCAGTGTCTGGGTTAGGGTTAATATGTCCCCTTTAATATGATTATCATATAAAGATCATTGATTACAGTTCAAAGGTTGGATGAATCCTCCTCACAGGCTCTGTAGTGTTTCTGTAGTTGTACATGGATATAAACTGACTGTGGTTGATCTCAGTCAGCTAATCAATAATCAATAATCAACAACAGGACACATTCATGTTTATTCCTTTATTACAGTAAATTCCTACAATGATTGATTCTCCATCAGGTTATTGATCACATTAGACAGTGGCAGATAAAGAAGATTAAAGTGATTATTGGACAGAAGCTGTGCAGTGAATCATCAAACAGCAGTTAGTAAATCAACGTATGTGAGCACTCACTATTGATCAATCAATCAATCAATATACAGCAAAGACTATATGTTAAAGACCTGAGGCCTGGACACGAAGCAGGTTGACTGAATGTGGCTGTCCCTGCTTTCAGATCACACTTATTGATCTATTATTATTGATGTTGGACATTAAACTCATTGATTACTGTGTGTTTCTACTGACAGTGAACTCATCATCCATCAGACTACTGATCAATAAAGTCTGTAACCTCCTGATCAATCAATTTCAATCTGAACAGAACTGATCACAGAACAGCTGCTGACACTGACGTTATCAGAAAATACAGATGTGATCCAGAAAACTCAGAAAACCCGATCCTTAGAAAAAGCCCCTTATATGACATCATCAGCCCCAACCAATCAGCTGCACTCGTTTCCTTTGATGAGGAAGAAGGTTCCAGCAGCGACACCGAGCAGACCGACAGTCAGACCGAGTCCACAGAACACTGCAGGTCCAATACTGGGTTCAGGCTTCTCCACATCTGGAGACAGAAAGACACAAACATTAACACACTGCAGGTCCAATACTGGGTTCAGGCTTCTCCACATCTGGAGACAGAAAGACACAAACATTAACACACTGCAGGTCCAATACTGGGTTCAGGCTTCTCCACATCTGGAGACAGAAAGACACAAACATTAATGCACTGCTGCTACACCTCCACATCTGGAGACAGAAACATTAATACACAGCAGCTACACCTCCACATCTGGAGACAGAAACATTAAAACACTGCAGCTACACCTCCACATCTGGAGACAGAAACATTAACACACTGCTGTTACACCTCCACATCTGGAGACAGAAACATTAACACAGTGCAGCTACACCTCCACATCTGGAGACAGAAACATTAACACACTGCTGTTACACCTCCACATCTGGAGACAGAAACATTAACACACTGCAGTTACACCTCCACATCTGGAGACAGAAACATTAACACACTGCTGTTACACCTCCACATCTGGAGACAGAAACATTAACACACTGCAGCTACACCTCCACATCTGGAGACAGATGTGTACCTTGGTCAGTTAGTAAAGTGTCTGTTTGTATTTTGAGTGAATTTAAATAAAGTTGTCTCACCCCAGAATCGGGTCAGTGGGTCTTTCAGAGACAGATGTTTCACTGAACAGCTGTACATGTCTCCCAGCTGTGGGATGAACTCCAGTCTGGACGTCTGGGTGAAGGAACCGTCTTTGTTCAGGTAGGGAACATTGATGCTGGTTCCTTCAGTCACGTTCTTTCCGTTCTTGGTCCAGTAGACCTTTACAGGAGCAGGATAGAAACCAGTCACATGACAGATGAGGGTGTTCTTCTCTCCGAGCTCCACGTTGTCTCTGGTGTAGATCATCGGACTGGAAGGAGGATCTGTACAGAAACAGAGATCATATTAAGGTTTAATGTTATAATTAGTGTCATCAGTATTTGTTATTTGTTAATTAAAGTAATTGACGACTTAAATGAAGATTTATTGAAACAGTAAATGTAATATCTGGTTCTGTACAAATGAGTAGTTTCTGTGTTTTCCATGTCTAAATTCATAATAAGACTGTTTCAACACACCAAAGTAAAAGGAGAGTTAAAATAAAATAAGTTGAAACTTCCCAAACTCCTGAAAAAATGTCTTTCATTTGTGCAACATGAGGATTTCATCAGACAGCATCCAGGCTGTACAGTATATACAGATAAAGAATGACAGCTAAACAAACTATTTACTGTGCAGACCATGTACAACTATTCTGAAATAACACAGATAAAAAACAAAAACAAACACTAATATAAATACCAGGGACAAAAATAAAAACCATTGATTAAAACTAAAGCTGTAACATTACTCATCAATAAAAGCCAGACTATATAAAAACAAGTCTTTAATATCCTTTATAATATATCCAGAGCGCTCACCATTCTAACATCCAGAGGCTTTTATTTGTCACATAAGCAACATTTAAAATAAAAACAGGACTTCAGTGATCTGGCTGGAACATGATACAGGCAGCCAGTACAGTGTCTGCAGCAGTGGATGTGATCCAGTTTCCTAGTTTTACTTCAGACTCTGAACTAGCTGTAGCTTTCTGAAGCATGAATGAGTATTTCAGTATCTCTCTGACTTAAAAATGTAAAAATGTCTGACTTGTAATATTCCTGAGATGAAACATGATTTAATGACCTTTCTAAAGTTAGAGTTAAACTATAAATCTATGACCTTGTGACTAGGGATCTACCGATATGGATTTTTTAAGGCCGATGCCGATACCGATTTTTTTTTAATCAGCCCTAGCTGATGACCGATACAGACTGCCGATTTTCTTGACCCGATATTTGGAGCCGATACTACTTTTGCTCCCTCAACTTACATCATAGAAATTACACAATGATGATAACAAATGTTACGAGTCTCAATTTAAAAAAAAGGAACATTTATTGAAATTAAAAAAGGTGAGGTAGAACAAGAACAAGTAAACAATATTTAACAAATATTAAAAACAGGTGAGGTAGATACATAAAATATCCTTCAGTCGGCACACACACACACACACACACACACACACACACACACACACTTCAGTTTGGTAGCTGACGCTGACTGAAAAACTGGATTGCTAATGCTAACGTGTGCAAACGGCTCTAAACACTAGTAAGGCCATCACGGTGCACTGTCTGGTACATGATAACACGAGGGAGAGAGAAACACACACACACACACACACACACACGTGTCCAAACCTCCAGCCAGGTGGTCGCTAAATAAAACTGCTACAACACCAGGGAACCACGGAACAACGTCGGCATTACTTCATCCTATGACCAGTGTTCACAACAGCTACCGTATGAATACATACAGCCACAATGGCAAGCAGTTTTATAGACTTGTTTAGCTATAGCACATACAGAGCATGCAGTTGGCATTCGTGTTTCCACTTTCAGTGTATGGCAATATTTCAGCTAAGTTAAACAGTTCAAAGATGCTTTGAAAGTGTTGAAGAGCAGACTTCCAGCACTCTCCTAGTGGGGGGAGGGGCTGTGCATGGTCTGTACCTGCACTGCAGCGTCTGCAGCAACACGGAGCTGCCTGTGGACGCCTGTCTGTAAATAATGCTGGATCGGTGAACGCAGCAGCCCGCATCGGCCGATGTATCAGATCACTACTTGTGACACTAGATATAATCTGTCACCAAGCACTGAGTGCAGTTCTTCTTTCTCTGCTTTGGGTCCTACAAGAATCTGTTTGTTCCTCATTTCGCTTTAAAAGGTTTGTACCCATCCATTTCCTTCTTTCCAATCTCTCTCCTGTAGTGAGCATGAGGCGAGCTCAGCTCCTCTTAATAACACGAGCTCTCCTTAAAACATGATCTGTGAAATTATTATTTTTTCAGGCTTTTATTATAATGACAGCTGAAGACAGACAGCAAAGGGCCGCAGGTCGGATTTGAACCCTGGCCGCTGCAGCAAAGACTCAGCCTCCGTACGTGGGTCGCCAGCTCTACTCACTGAGCTCACCAGGAGCCCTGATCTGTGAAATGTTATATGGTCTGTAAAGTACTGACAAGATCTGCCTCCCAAAATCCCTGTCTGTCTAGAAAATGTTGATGTTGAGATGTTGTTAATAAGATAATTCATTAAGAACTGAAGGCAACTTATTCCACTGAGGGATCAGTTACATTTGCATTAATTTCTGCCATTGCAACTTCCAGGACGGACTGCAATGTGCTGACTTAGCATTTCTATTTTTAGATTATGTGTAAACTTACTATTGATGTATGATTTGAGCATTAATCATCAATAATTCAGTTTAAAAAGCATAATGCTGTTCTTGCCATCATCACTAAAGAGTGACAGCCCAAAATAATTAACTTCACATCAGAATATATCAGAATAAATATATCAGATTATATCAGATTATATCAGATTATGTCAGAATATATCAGAATAAATATATCAGAATATATCAGAATAAATATATCAGATTATATCAGATTATATCAAGCAATATCTGAGCAACCAAAACCCCCAGAAGAACAGAAGAACAGGATAATAACTGAGATTATCATTATTATTCCCCATCAATGTGGCTGTTCATCATCTTCATCATCATCATCATCAGTCATTTCTATTAGTATAGTTGCTGCTGTTCACCTTTGTCTTCTGTCTCTACCCCCCCACTGAATAATGTTATTGATCCTCTGAGGGTCCTGTAGCGCCATCATCAGGCTGATATTTCAAGTGCAGGACTACAGACACTCCCATCAGCCCCAG
Source organism: Dicentrarchus labrax (assembly GCF_905237075.1). Classification (NCBI taxonomy): domain Eukaryota; kingdom Metazoa; phylum Chordata; class Actinopteri; family Moronidae; genus Dicentrarchus; species Dicentrarchus labrax. The sequence continues at coordinate 91,479 of NW_026136977.1, forward strand.
CTAATGCTAGCATGCTAACATAATAAAGATTATAACCCTTAAAGTGGTCCACATCTACAATATATAAATATATATATATATAAATATAAATATATATATCAATGTATTCTACAGTAATGAGTTATATTATTACTGACTGATTCAATATTTACAGACAGAATAATAAAGTTTGTCTTTACCTAACGTCAGTGGAAGGTCCTTGTAGGCTTTACGTTCTACTTCCAGGTTCTGTCTGCAGATCTGTTGATCAGCCTCAGCAGTTTGATAAGCTCCAGGGTCAGGGTAGCTAATATGATCTATGAAGTTGGGTTGAGGCTCCACTCCTTTCTTGTTGATGAAGTCTGCGTACCAAATCTCTTCACCATCCAGAGAGTACATCTCCTCTCCATCAGAGTCTGAACAGCCATGGATAGCAATGTCCTCATGAAGAACTGAAGATAGAAACAGAACATTGATTGATTGATTGTTTGTTACTGTCTGTCTGTCTGTCTGTTACTGTCTGTCTGTCTGTCTGTTACTGTCTGTCTGTTACTGTCTGTCTGTCTGTCTGTTACTGTCTGTCTGTCTGTCTGTTACTGTCTGTCTGTTACTGTCTGTCTGTTACTGTCTGTCTGTCTGTCTGTTACTGTCTGTCTGTTACTGTCTGTCTGTTACTGTCTGTCTGTCTGTTACTGTCTGTCTGTCTGTTACTGTCTGTCTGTCTGTTACTGTCTGTTACTGTCTGTCTGTTACTGTCTGTCTGTCAGAAACTTACCGTCAGCAGACACACAGGAGAACCAGAGAACCAGAACCATCATCTTCATCATCATCATCAGCTCTCTGTAGACCTGAACCCGTCTGACTCTCTGTAGACCTGAACCCGTCTGACTCTCTGTAGACCTGAACCCGTCTGACTCTCTGTAGTCCTGAACCCGTCTGACTCTCTGAACCCGTCTGACTCTCTGTAGTCCTGAACCCGTCTGACTCTCTGTAGTCCTGAACCCGTCTGACTCTCTGTAGACCTGAACCCGTCTGACTCTCTGTAGACCTGAACCCGTCTGACTCTCTGAACCCGTCTGACTCTCTGTAGTCCTGAACCCGTCTGACTCTCTGTAGTCCTGAACCCGTCTGACTCTCTGTAGACCTGAACCCGTCTGACTCTCTGTAGACCTGAACCCGTCTGACTCTCTGAACCCGTCTGACTCTCTGTAGACCTGAACCCGTCTGACTCTCTGAACCCGTCTGACTCTCTGTAGACCTGAACCCGTCTGACTCTCTGTAGACCTGAACCCGTCTGAGACTGTGAACTGGTCTGAGGACTGACAGAGACTCTCTAACAGCCAATCAGAGAGCAGAGATCATATGATGTCATCAGTAACCAGGTAGAGACAGACTGCTGCTGACAGCTGGAGATCTTCCTGATAATCAATAATCATACTAATAATATATTATCAATAACCAATAATATAATATCAATAACCAATAATATATTATCAATAACCAATAATATATTATCAATAACTAATAATATATTATCAATAATCAATAATATATTATCAATAACTAATAATATATTATCAATAACCAACAACATATTATCAATAACTAATAATATATTATCAATAACCAATAAGTAAGGCCTTTCACAATAAAGTTCATTGTTTAACAGTTAAATATGAAACTGTGTTTAATAGTGAGAGATTTTCAAAATAAAGTTTTTATTTTATTTTATTTCAACACAAAAACTTTAAAAAACTAATTTATAATAATAATTATTAATAAAGTCTGTTACTGTAATAGATTACCCTATACTGTAGTGGAGTACTTTATACTGTAATAGATTACTTTATACTGTAATGGAGTACTTAATATTGTAATGAACTACTTTATACTGTAATAGAGTACTTTATACTGTAATGAAGTACTTTATACTGTAATGGAGTACTTTGTACTGTAATAGAGTACTTTTTACTATAATGGAGTACTGTATATTGTAGTGCAGTATTGTATATTATAATGAAGTACTTTATACTGTAATGAAGTACTGTATACTGTAATAGAGTACTTTACACTGTAATAGAGTACTTTACACTGTAGTGCAGTACTTATTATTGTAATGAAGTACTTTATACTGTAATGAAGTACTTTATATTGTAATGAAGTACTTTATACTGTAATAACAGTACTTTACACTGTAATAACAGTACTTTACACTGTAATACAGTACTTTATACTGTAATGGAGTACTTTATACTGTAATGGAGCACTTTATACTGTAATGGAGTACTTTATATTGTAGTGCAGTATTGTATATTGTAATGAAGTACTTTATACTATAATGGAGTACTTTATACTGTAATGGAGTACTGTATACTGTAATAGAGTACTTTATACTGTAATGGAGTACTTTATACTGTAATAGAGTACCGTATATTGTAGAGCAATATTGTATATTGTAATGGAGTACTTCATATTGTAATGAAGTACTTAATATTGTAATGGAGTACTAAATATTGTAATGAAGTACTTTATACTATAATGGAGTAGTTTATACTGTAATTAAGTACTTTATACTATAATGAAGTACTGTATACTGTATTAGAGTACTTTATTCTGTAATGAGTACTTTACACTATAATGGAGTACTTAATATTGTAATGAAGTACTTAATATTGTTATACTGTATACTTTATACTGTATTGGAGTACTTTATACTGCTATAGAGTACTTTATACTGTAATGGAGTACTTTATACTGCTATAGAGTACTTTATATTATAATGAAGTACTTTATACTGTAAAAGAGTTCTTTATACTGTAATAAAGGACTTTATACTGTAATAGAGTACTTTATACTGTAATAGATTACTTTATACTATAATGGAGTACTTTATACTGTAATGGAGCACTTTACACTGTAATAGAGTACTTTATACTGCTATAAAGTACTTTACACTATAATGGAGTACTTTCTACTGTAATAGAGTACTTTATACTATAATGGAGTACTGTATATTGTAGTGCAGTATTGTATATTATAATGAAGTACTTTATACTGTAATAGAGTACTTTATACTGTAATAGAGTACTTTATACTGTAATGAGTACTTTATACTGTAATGAGTACTTTACACTGTAATAGAGTACTTTATACTGTAATAGAGTACTATATACTATAATGGAGTACTTTGTACTGTAATAAAGTACTTTACACTATAATGGAGTACTTAATATTGTAATGAAGTACTTTATACTGTAATGGAGTACTTTATACTATAATGAAGTACTTTATACTGTAATAGAGTACTTTATACTGTAATGGAGTACTTTACACTGTAATAGAGTACTTTATACTGTAATGGAGTATTTTATACTGTAATGAGTACGTTACACTATAATGGAGTACTTAATATTGTAATGAAATACTTTATACTGTAATGGAGTACTTTACACTGTAATAGAGTACTTTATACTGTAATGGAGTATTTTATACTGTAATATAGTACCGTATATTGTAGTGCAGTATTGTATATTGTAATGGAGTACTTCATATTGTAATGAAGTACTTAATATTGTAATGGAGTACTAAATATTGTAATGAAGTACTTTACACTATAATGGAGTACTTAATATTGTAATGAAGTACTTAATATTGTTATGATGTACTTTATACTGTATTGGAGTACTTTATACTGCTATAGAGTACTTTATACTGTAATAAAGTACTTTATACTGTAATGGAGTACTTTATACTGCTATAGAGTACTTTATACTATAATAGAATACTTTATACTGTAATAGAGTACTTTACACTGTAATAAAGGACTTTATACTGTAATGGAGTACTTTATACTGCTATAGAGTACTTTATATTATAATGAAGTACTTTATACTGTAATAGAGTACTTTATACTGTAATAGAGGACTTTATACTGTAATGGAATACTTTATACTGTAAAAGAGTTCTTTATACTGTAATAAAGGACTTTATACTGTAATAGAGTACTTTATACTGTAATAGATTACTTTATACTATAATGGAGTACTTTATACTGTAATGGAGCACTTTACACTGTAATAGAGTACTTTATACTGCTATAAAGTACTTTACACTATAATGGAGTACTTTCTACTGTAATAGAGTACTTTATACTATAATGGAGTACTGTATATTGTAGTGCAGTATTGTATATTATAATGAAGTACTTTATACTGTAATAGAGTACTTTATACTGTAATAGAGTACTTTATACTGTAATGAGTACTTTATACTGTAATGAGTACTTTACACTGTAATAGAGTACTTTATACTGTAATAGAGTACTATATACTATAATGGAGTACTTTGTACTGTAATAAAGTACTTTACACTATAATGGAGTACTTAATATTGTAATGAAGTACTTTATACTGTAATGGAGTACTTTACACTGTAATAGAGTACTTTATACTGTAATGGAGTATTTTATACTGTAATGAGTACTTTACACTATAATGGAGTACTTAATATTGTAATGAAATACTTTATACTGTAATGGAGTACTTTACACTGTAATAGAGTACTTTATACTGTAATGGAGTATTTTATACTGTAATATAGTACCGTATATTGTAGTGCAGTATTGTATATTGTAATGGAGTACTTCATATTGTAATGAAGTACTTAATATTGTAATGGAGTACTAAATATTGTAATGAAGTACTTTACACTATAATGGAGTACTTAATATTGTAATGAAGTACTTAATATTGTTATGATGTACTTTATACTGTATTGGAGTACTTTATACTGCTATAGAGTACTTTATACTGTAATAAAGTACTTAATACTGTAATGGAGTACTTTATACTGCTATAGAGTACTTTATACTATAATGGAATACTTTATACTGTAATAGAGTACTTTACACTGTAATAAAGGACTTTATACTGTAATGGAGTACTTTATACTGCTATAGAGTACTTTATATTATAATGAAGTACTTTATACTGTAATAGAGTACTTTATACTGTAATAGAGTACTTTATACTGTAATGGAATACTTTATACTGTAAAAGAGTTCTTTATACTGTAATAAAGGACTTTATACTGTAATAGAGTACTTTATACTGTAATAGATTACTTTATACTATAATGGAGTACTTTATACTGTAATGGAGCACTTTACACTGTAATAGAGTACTTTATACTGCTATAAAGTACTTTACACTATAATGGAGTACTTTCTACTGTAATAGAGTACTTTATACTATAATGGAGTACTGTATATTGTAGTGCAGTATTGTATATTATAATGAAGTACTTTATACTGTAATAGAGTACTTTATACTGTAATAGAGTACTATATACTATAATGGAGTACTTTGTACTGTAATAAAGTACTTTACACTATAATGGAGTACTTAATATTGTAATGAAGTACTTTATACTGTAATGGAGTACTTTACACTGTAATAGAGTACTTTATACTGTAATGGAGTATTTTATACTGTAATGAGTACTTTACACTATAATGGAGTACTTATTATTGTAATGAAATACTTTATACTGTAATGGAGTACTTTACACTGTAATAGAGTACTTTATACTGTAATGGAGTATTTTATACTGTAATATAGTACCGTATATTGTAGTGCAGTATTGTATATTGTAATGGAGTAGTTAATATTGTAATGAAGTACTTTATACTGTAATAGAGTACTTTACACTGTAATGGAGTACTTTATACTGTAATGGAGTACTTTATACTGTAATGAAGTACCTTATACTGTAATAGAGTACTTTATACCGTTATAGAGTACTTTATACTGTAATAGAGTACTTTATACTGCTATAGAGTACTTTATATTATAATGAAGTACTTTATACTGTAATAGAGTACTTTATACTGTAATAGAGGACTTTATACTGTAATGGAATACTTTATACTGTAAAAGAGTTCTTTATACTGTAATAAAGGACTTTATACTGTAATAGAGTACTTTATACTGTAATAGATTACTTTATACTATAATGGAGTACTTTATACTGTAATGGAGCACTT
>NW_026136977.1:102500-119581 GCF_905237075.1 Dicentrarchus labrax
GTGTGATATCGGCTGTAGTTTAAAGACGCAGTGTGATATTGGCTGTAGTTTAAAGACGCAGTGTGATATTGGCTGTAGTTTAAAGACGCAGTGTGATATCGGCTGTAGTTTAAAGTCTTTAAAGACACAGTGTGATATTGGCTGTAGTTTAAAGACGCAGTGATATTGGCTGTAGTTTAAAGACACAGTGTGATATTGGCTATAGTTTAAAGACACAGAGTGATATCGGCTGTAGTTTAAAGACGCAGTGTGATATCGGCTGTAGTTTAAAGACGCAGTGTGATATCGGCTGTAGTTTAAAGACGCAGTGTGATATCGGCTGTAGTTTAAAGACGCAGTGTGATATCGGCTGTAGTTTAAAGACGCAGTGTGATATCGGCTGTAGTTTAAAGTCTTTAAAGACGCAGTGTGATATTGGCTATAGTTTAAAGACACAGTGTGATATTGGCTGTAGTTTAAAGACGCAGTGATATTGGCTGTAGTTTAAAGACACAGTGTGATATTGGCTATAGTTTAAAGACACAGAGTGATATTGGCTGTAGTTTAAAGACGCAGTGTTATATCGGCTGTAGTTTAAAGACGCAGTGTGATATTGGCTGTAGTTTAAAGTCTTTAAAGACACAATGTGATATTGGCTGTAGTTTAAAGTCTTTAAAGACACAATGTGATATTGGCTGTAGTTTAAAGTCTTTAAAGACGCAGTGTGATATTGGCTGTAGTTTAAAGTCTTTAAAGACACAGTGTGATATTGGCTGTAGTTTAAAGACGCAGTGTGATATTGGCTGTAGTTTAAAGTCTTTAAAGACACAGAGTGATATTGGCTGTAGTTTAAGGACGCAGTGTGATATTGGCTGTAGTTTAAAGTCTTTGAAGACACAGTGTGATATTGGCTGTAGTTTAAAGGGTTAAAGACGCAGAGTGATATTGGCTGTAGTTTAAAGACGCAGTGTGATATTGGCTGTAGTTTAAAGTCTTTAAAGACACAGTGTGATATTGGCTGTAGTTTAAAGGGTTAAAGACACAGTGTGATATTGGCTGTAGTTTAAAGGGTTAAAGACACAGTGTGATATTGGCTGTAGTTTAAAGGGTTAAAGACACAGTGTGATATTGGCTGTAGTTTAAAGACGCAGTGATATTGGCTGTAGTTTAAAGACGCAGTGTGATATTGGCTGTAGTTTAAAGACGCGGTGTGATATCAGCTGTAGTTTAAAGACGCAGTGTGATATCGGCTGTAGTTTAAAGACGCAGTGTGATATCGGCTGTAGTTTAAAGACGCAGTGTGATATTGGCTGTAGTTTAAAGTCTTTAAAGACGCAGTGTGATATTGGCTATAGTTTAAAGACACAGTGTGATATTGGCTGTAGTTTAAAGTCTTTAAAGACACAGTGTGATATTGGCTGTAGTTTAAAGGGTTAAAGACACAGAGTGATATTGGCTGTAGTTTAAAGACGCAGTGCAATATCGGCTGTAGTTTAAAGACGCAGTGTGATATCGGCTGTAGTTTAAAGACGCAGTGTGATATTGGCTGTAGTTTAAAGTCTTTAAAGACACAATGTGATATTGGCTGTAGTTTAAAGTCTTTAAAGACACAATGTGATATTGGCTGTAGTTTAAAGTCTTGAAAGACACAGAGTGATATTGGCTGTAGTTTAAAGACACAGTGTGATATTGGCTGTAGTTTCAAGTCTTGAAAGACGCAGTGTGATATTGGCTGTAGTTTAAAGTCTTTAAAGACGCAGTGTGATATTGGCTGTAGTTTAAAGTCTTTAAAGACACAGTGTGATATTGGCTGTAGTTTAAAGACGCAGTGTGATATTGGCTGTAGTTTAAAGTCTTTAAAGACAGAGTGATATTGGCTGTAGTTTAAGGACGCAGTGTGATATTGGCTGTAGTTTAAAGTCTTTGAAGACACAGTGTGATATTGGCTGTAGTTTAAAGGGTTAAAGACGCAGTGTGATATTGGCTGTAGTTTAAAGTCTTTAAAGACACAGTGTGATATTGGCTGTAGTTTAAAGGGTTAAAGACACAGTGTGATATTGGCTGTAGTTTAAAGACGCAGTGTGATATTGGCTGTAGTTTAAAGACGCGGTGTGATATCAGCTGTAGTTTAAAGACGCAGTGTGATATTGGCTGTAGTTTAAAGACGCAGTGTGATATTGGCTGTAGTTTAAAGTCTTTAAAGACACAGTGTGATATTGGCTGTAGTTTAAAGTCTTTAAAGACACAGTGTGATATTGGCTGTAGTTTAAAGGGTTAAAGACACAGAGTGATATTGGCTGTAGTTTAAAGACGCAGTGTGATATCGGCTGTAGTTTAAAGACGCAGTGTGATATCGGCTGTAGTTTAAAGACGCAGTGTGATATTGGCTGTAGTTTAAAGTCTTTAAAGACACAATGTGATATTGGCTGTAGTTTAAAGTCTTTAAAGACACAATGTGATATTGGCTGTAGTTTAAAGTCTTGAAAGACGCAGTGTGATATTGGCTGTAGTTTAAAGTCTTTAAAGACACAGAGTGATATTGGCTGTAGTTTAAAGACACAGTGTGATATTGGCTGTAGTTTAAAGTCTTGAAAGACGCAGTGTGATATTGGCTGTAGTTTAAAGTCTTGAAAGACGCAGTGTGATATTGGCTGTAGTTTAAAGTCTTTAAAGACACAGTGTGATATTGGCTGTAGTTTAAAGACGCAGTGTGATATTGGCTGTAGTTTAAAGTCTTTAAAGACACAGAGTGATATTGGCTGTAGTTTAAGGACGCAGTGTGATATTGGCTGTAGTTTAAAGTCTTTGAAGACACAGTGTGATATTGGCTGTAGTTTAAAGGGTTAAAGACGCAGTGTGATATTGGCTGTAGTTTAAAGTCTTTAAAGACACAGTGTGATATTGGCTGTAGTTTAAAGTCTTTAAAGACGCAGTGTGATATTGGCTGTAGTTTAAAGTCTTTAAAGACACAGTGTGATATTGGCTGTAGTTTAAAGACACAGTGTGATATTGGCTGTAGTTTAAAGTCTTTAAAGACACAGTGTGATATTGGCTGTAGTTTAAAGGGTTAAAGACACAGAGTGATATTGGCTGTAGTTTAAAGACGCAGTGCGATATCGGCTGTAGTTTAAAGACGCAGTGCGATATTGGCTGTAGTTTAAAGTCTTTAAAGACGCAGTGTGATATTGGCTATAGTTTAAAGACACAGTGTGATATTGGCTGTAGTTTAAAGTCTTTAAAGACACAGTGTGATATTGGCTGTAGTTTAAAGACGCAGTGATATTGGCTGTAGTTTAAAGACACAGTGTGATATTGGCTATAGTTTAAAGACACAGTGTGATATTGGCTGTAGTTTAAAGTCTTTAAAGACGCAGTGTGATATTGGCTGTAGTTTAAAGTCTTTAAAGACGCAGTGTGATATTGGCTGTAGTTTAAAGACGCAGTGTGATATTGGCTGTAGTTTAAAGTCTTTAAAGACACAGAGTGATATTGGCTGTAGTTTAAGGACGCAGTGTGATATTGGCTGTAGTTTAAAGTCTTTGAAGACACAGTGTGATATTGGCTGTAGTTTAAAGGGTTAAAGACGCAGTGTGATATTGGCTGTAGTTTAAAGTCTTTAAAGACGCAGTGTGATATTGGCTGTAGTTTAAAGTCTTTAAAGACGCAGTGTGATATTGGCTGTAGTTTAAAGTCTTTAAAGACACAGTGTGATATTGGCTGTAGTTTAAAGACGCAGTGTGATATTGGCTGTAGTTTAAAGTCTTTAAAGACACAGAGTGATATTGGCTGTAGTTTAAGGACGCAGTGTGATATTGGCTGTAGTTTAAAGTCTTTGAAGACACAGTGTGATATTGGCTGTAGTTTAAAGGGTTAAAGACACAGTGTGATATTGGCTGTAGTTTAAAGACGCAGTGTGATATTGGCTGTAGTTTAAAGTCTTTAAAGACGCAGTGTGATATTGGCTGTAGTTTAAAGTCTTTAAAGACGCAGAGTGATATTGGCTGTAGTTTAAAGTCTTTAAAGACGCAGTGTGATATTGGCTGTAGTTTAAAGTCTTTAAAGACGCAGTGTGATATTGGCTGTAGTTTAAAGACACAGTGTGATATTGGCTGTAGTTTAAAGTCTTTAAAGACACAGTGTGATATTGGCTGTAGTTTAAAGGGTTAAAGACACAGAGTGATATTGGCTGTAGTTTAAAGGGTTAAAGACACAGAGTGATATTGGCTGTAGTTTAAAGACGCAGTGCGATATCGGCTGTAGTTTAAAGACGCAGTGCGATATCGGCTGTAGTTTAAAGACGCAGTGTGATATTGGCTTTAGTTTAAAGTCTTTAAAGACGCAGTGTGATATTGGCTGTCGTTTAAAGATGCAGTGTGATATTGGCTTTAGTTTAAAGTCTTTAAAGACGCAGTGTGATATTGGCTGTCGTTTAAAGATGCAGAGATCAACTGATTGGCAACGACTGGCAGATACAAACCTGCTACATGTTAGTTTGAATGTGTAGTTTATCTTTCATTGATGTCTGATGAGGGATCAGCTGCTGTCGTCAGTACGCTCACTCCTTCGTAGACTTTGACCAGACCACCACAGTGGGTGCTGTGGCCCCAAGAGGAGAGGAAGAGAGCCGATAGGGGCCCTGCTGGATAATGTCTCTCTGGACCAGATGGGACAAACAACAGTGCTAACATCAGCAGCAGAATCAAACTGTGGTTGAGTGAGTCAGCAGCGTCTCTGTTCAGCACTTTGTTGTTTAGTTTTCTTTTTTTACCATCAGACGCCTGAACGCAGCGTCTCTGGAAAGTCCCCACTCTTTACTTTCACTTCCTGTTCGTCAGCAGCCAATCAGAGACAGAGCTGCTGATGACTCATCAGTTACCTGGAGCAGCAGGTGGTTGTTGAACAGCAGAGAGAGAGGAGGAGCTCAGACGCCCCCTACTGGATCAATATCAGATCAACAATAACAATACAGACCATAATATATTTACAACTGAAATCCCACTAAAATATCACCAATACATATAAAGACTATTAAAAACTAAAATCAAACTGTTTGTTTACTTTATTTATAATGTTTCATAAATTCAACACAAATATTTTAAAATAACTTACTGAAAGCAAAAAATAACAAAATATAGAAATAAAGTGTCTTAATATTATTATTAATGTTAATAAGTCAGCCAATTAAAAAGCAGCTGCTCACTGTGTCATCTGTTGCTAGGCAGCAGAGCGTTGATGCTCAGCAGCAGTGAAACGCCCCCTGCTGGTTGTTCATCATCATTACACATATTATAAACCACAGATCAATAAATAAATAATATTCTGTTATTATATCACACTGCAGCTCTGTGATATAATAATATAAAATAGAGTTTAATTAATTTATTATTTATTTATTTTAATAATAATAAATTGTTTTATTGAAATAAATCAATACCTGCTGCTTCTGTAATTTATTATTTATTTTTGATGATTATTATAATATTACCTGACTCGGGTTTATGAGGGACAGTGATGTTGCCATGACAACAGTGTGTGGTGTGAAATAAAAGAAGATTTAATAACTTATATCAACATTAAACATTAAAACTAAAGTGCAGGTGAGCTGGCTCCTCCTCTTCCTGTTGCTGACTTCCTGTCAGTGTACAGGTGAGATCAGTGGGTGTTGATGTGCAGACAGGTGAGCTGTAGAGGACGAGTCATCCTCGTCATGAAGTCTCGCTCTCCTCGACTGAACCTCTTCTTCTCTGAAACAAACAGATTTATAAACACTGTTACAGGAAGTCTGGAGACCTTCAAAATAAATGTTAACGCTTTAAAACCTCATGTCTGAACTTTATTTAGTGATGAATGAAAACAATCTGATTATTGATTGTATATTGACTGTGTATTGATTACATATTCAATTCAATTCAATTTTATTTGTATAGCGCCAATTCATAACAGAAGTTATCTCTCTTTAAAACATTATTTCCTTTCAGATTTCCTAGCTATTTGTTTTAACTGACGGGTTTGGTGGTTATACCAAGGTGCTAGTCTCCTATGTTTTAATAATTTCCTTTTTATAGGAGCGATAGAGTCTAATGTTGATCGTAGTGAGCCTGTAGCACTATCGACAAGGTTATCAATTTCAGAGGGACTAAAGTTGTTATAGGACTCTGTTAAATTCAGACATGGCATTGAATTAAACACTGAAGGAATCTCCTCCTTAAATTTAGCTACAGCACTGTCAGATAGACATCTGCTGTAGGAAGTTTTGCCTAATGGCTTATAATCTAATAGTATGAATTCAAAAGTTACTAAATAATGGTCAGATAGGAAAGGATTATGTGGGAAGACTATTAAATGTTCAATATCAATGCCATATGATAAAACAAGGTCAAGAGTGTGATTAAAACAATGAGTTGGTTTATTTACACTCTGACAGAAGCCAATTGAGTCTATTAATGATATAAATGCGTTACTAAGGCTGTCATTGTCAACATCCACATGAATATTAAAATCACCTACAATAATTACTTTATCTGATTTAAGGACTAAGCTTGATAGAAACTCTGAAAATTCAGATATAAAATCAGAGTACGGTCCAGGAGCGCGGTACACTATAACAAATAGAACTGGCTGCAGTGTTTTCCATGATGGGTGAGAAAGACTAAGAACAAGGCTTTCAAATGAATTATAATTTAGTTTAGGTTTAGGGTCCATTAAAACGCTCGAATCATATATGGCTGCCACTCCACCTCCTCGGCCTGTGCCTCGAGGAATGTGAGTATTAATATGACTGGGGGGGGTGGATTGATTTAGGCTAACATACTCCTCGTGGGACAACCAGGTAAGACAAAGTAAATCAATATTATAATCTGATATTAATTCATTCACTAAAACAGCTTTAGAGGACAGAGACCTGATATTTAACAGCCCACATTTCATTCTCTTATTTTGTGCTACTGAGGAGTTGGTTTTAATTTTTATTAGATTTTTATGTTGAACTCCTCTTGTTTTTATTTCTTTAAATAATTTCGGTGGTCGGGGGACAGACACAGTCTCTATGGGGTTTTGGGTGTTGGATGTTGACGTCATACTTTAGCTAGCGAAGGCTGCGGCTAATAACAAACGCAGTAAAGAAACAGTTGTAATAACTGGAGAACCAGAGGAGAACCAGCAGAGAACCAGCAGAGAACCAGAGGAGAACCAGCAGAGAACCAGCAGAGAACCAGCGGAGAACCAGTAGAGAACCAGCGGAGAACCAGTAGAGAACCAGCGGAGAACCAGCTTTAGAGGACAGAGACCTGATCCAGACTTTATAAATACTGTGACAGCTCAGAGGTCAGAGGTCAGGTGACCCACCTGTTCTGTAGTAAACCAGCAGCCTCTCTGACTCCAACTGCTCTGCTAAGCCCCGCCCCTCCTCCAGGACCAGCAGCCAATCCCAGCTCAGGACCGGGACCCAGCACAACAGGAGAACCAATCAGCTCCAAGTAGCCTTCAGCCTGGTCCTGGTCCTGCCCCGGGGCATTGTGGGAGATGTAGTTCCAGTGAGGCAGGAAGACGGGATGATTCAGCCACAGAGGAGAAGGAGACAGGCACTGGAGAGAGACAGACAGACAGACAGACAGACAGACAGACAGACAGACAGACAGCTGTTAAACGTTTCTGGTCCAACAGACGAAAAAACACATCAACACAATGACATCAGACCCTGAACGCACCACGCTGCAGGTGTTACACCCTCAGACCCTGAACGCACCACGCTGCAGGTGTTACTCCCTCAGACCCTGAACGCATCACGCTGCAGGTGTTACAACATTAAACAGACATTAAACAGATATTAAACAGACATTAAACAGATATTAAACAGATATTAAACAGACATTAAACAGATATTAAACAGACATTAAACAGACATTAAACAGATATTAAACAGACATTAAACAGACATTAAACAGATATTAAACAGACATTAAACAGATATTAAACAGATATTAAACAGACATTAAACAGACATTAAACAGATATTAAACAGACATTAAACAGACATTAAACAGATATTAAACAGACATTAAACAGATATTAAACAGATATTAAACAGACATTAAACAGATATTAAACAGATATTAAACAGACATTAAACAGATATTAAACAGACATTAAACAGATATTAAACAGATATTAAACAGATATTAAACAGACATTAAACAGATATTAAACAGACATTAAACAGACATTAAACAGGCATTAAACAGATATTAAACAGACATTAAACAGACATTAAACAGATATTAAACAGACATTAAACAGACATTAAACAGATATTAAACAGACATTAAACAGATATTAAACAGATATTAAACAGACATTAAACAGACATTAAACAGATATTAAACAGACATTAAACAGACATTAAACAGGCATTAAACAGATATTAAACAGACATTAAACAGACATTAAACAGATATTAAACAGACATTAAACAGACATTAAACAGACATTAAACAGACATTAAACAGGCATTAAAAAGACATTAAACAGATATTAAACAGATATTAAACAGGCATTAAACAGGCATTAAACAGACGTTAAACAGACGTTAAACAGACATTAAACAGACATTAAACAGACATTAAACAGACATTAAACAGGCATTAAACAGGCATTAAACAGACATTAAACAGGCATTAAACAGGCATTAAACAGATATTAAACAGACATTAAACAGACATTAAACAGACATTAAACAGACATTAAACAGATATTAAACAGACATTAAACAGACATTAAACAGGCATTAAAAAGACATTAAACAGACATTAAACAGATATTAAACAGGCATTAAACAGACATTAAACAGACATTAAACAGGCATTAAACAGACATTAAACAGATATTAAACAGGCATTAAACAGGCATTAAACAGATATTAAACAGGCGTTAAACAGGCGTTAAACAGACGTTAAACAGGCATTAAACAGACATTAAACAGGCATTAAACAGACATTAAACAGGCATTAAACAGACATTAAACAGACATTAAACAGGCGTTAAACAGACGTTAAACAGGCATTAAACAGACATTAAACAGACATTAAACAGACGTTCAACAGACGTTCAACAGATATTAAACAGACATTAAACAGACATTAAACAGGCATTAAACAGGCGTTAAACAGACATTAAACAGATATTAAACAGACATTAAACAGGCGTTAAACAGACGTTAAACAGACATTAAACAGATATTAAACAGACATTAAACAGACATTAAACAGGCATTAAACAGGCATTAAACAGGCGTTAAACAGGCGTTAAACAGACGTTAAACAGGCATTAAACAGACATTAAACAGACGTTAAACAGACATTAAACAGACATTAAACAGACGTTAAACAGACATTAAACAGATATTAAACAGTCATTAAACAGGCATTAAACAGGCGTTAAACAGACATTAAACAGATATTAAACAGGCATTAAACAGACATTAAACAGACATTAAACAGGCGTTAAACAGGCGTTAAACAGGCGTTAAACAGACGTTAAACAGGCATTAAACAGACATTAAACAGGCATTAAACAGACGTTAAACAGACATTAAACAGACATTAAACAGGCATTAAACAGACATTAAACAGACATTAAACAGACGTTCAACAGACGTTCAACAGATATTAAACAGACATTAAACAGACATTAAACAGGCATTAAACAGACATTAAACAGACGTTAAACAGGCGTTAAACAGACGTTAAACAGGCATTAAACAGACATTAAACAGACATTAAACAGACGTTCAACAGACGTTCAACAGGCGTTCAACAGACATTAAACAGACATTCAACAGGCATTAAACAGGCATTAAACAGGCATTAAACAGACATTAAACAGATATTAAACAGATATTAAACAGACATTAAACAGGCATTAAACAGATATTAAACAGATATTAAACAGGCATTAAACAGACATTAAACAGACATTAAACAGATATTAAACAGGCATTAAACAGACATTAAACAGATATTAAACAGGCATTAAACAGACATTAAACAGATATTAAACAGGCATTAAACAGACATTAAACAGACATTAAACAGATATTAAACAGACATTAAACAGGCATTAAACAGATATTAAACAGACATTAAACAGACATTAAACAGACATTAAACAGGCATTAAACAGGCATTAAACAGACATTAAACAGGCATTAAACAGGCATTAAACAGACGTTCAACAGACGTTAAAAAGACGTTAAACAGATATTAAACAGGCATTAAACAGACATTAAACAGATGTTAAACAGACATTAAACAGACATTAAACAGACATTAAACAGATATTAAACAGACATTAAACAGACGTTAAACAGACGTTAAACAGACATTAAACAGACATTAAACAGACATTAAACAGACATTAAACAGGCATTAAACAGATATTAAACAGGCATTAAACAGACATTAAACAGACATTAAACAGACATTAAACAGATATTAAACAGACATTAAACAGACATTAAACAGATATTAAACAGACATTAAACAGACATTAAACAGACATTAAACAGGCATTAAACAGACATTAAACAGACATTAAACAGATATTAAACAGACGTTAAACAGACATTAAACAGATATTAAACAGACATTAAACAGACATTAAACAGACATTAAACAGACATTAAACAGACATTAAACAGATATTAAACAGACATTAAACAGACATTAAACAGACATTAAACAGACATTAAACAGATATTAAACAGACGTTAAACAGACATTAAACAGATATTAAACAGACATTAAACAGACGTTAAACAGGCGTTAAACAGGCATTAAACAGACATTAAACAGACATTAAACAGGCGTTAAACAGACGTTAAACAGACGTTAAACAGACGTTAAACAGACATTAAACAGACATTAAACAGGCATTAAACAGGCATTAAACAGACATTAAACAGACATTAAACAGACATTAAACAGACATTAAACAGGCATTAAACAGATATTAAACAGACATTAAACAGATATTAAACAGACATTAAACAGATATTAAACAGACATTAAACAGGCATTAAACAGGCATTAAACAGACATTAAACAGATATTAAACAGGCGTTAAACAGACATTAAACAGACATTAAACAGACATTAAACAGATATTAAACAGACATTAAACAGATATTAAACAGACATTAAACAGGCATTAAACAGGCATTAAACAGACATTAAACAGACATTAAACAGATATTAAACAGACATTAAACAGATATTAAACAGACATTAAACAGATATTAAACAGACATTAAACAGATATTAAACAGACATTAAACAGATATTAAACAGACGTTAAACAGATATTAAACAGATATTAAACAGACATTAAACAGATATTAAACAGACATTAAACAGATATTAAACAGACATTAAACAGGCATTAAACAGGCATTAAACAGACATTAAACAGGCATTAAACAGATATTAAACAGATATTAAACAGACATTAAACAGATATTAAACAGACATTAAACAGACTGTTGCGGAGGCTCAGAGATAGTAGACTGGCTTCTCTGATTTGTAATCGCGAAGTGTGCGTCTGCTAGAACGCACCTAAAGTTCCCCCAAGACTTGGATACAAATTAGGAAGGAGACAGTCAATCCATTTATGGCGCTTTAATCCAGTGTGGTTCTGGAATAACCCAAAACAATAACAGCCATCAATAACAGGTCACAATATGCTTAACTATAGCACACAAATTAAATAATAATATAATCATCCTTAGCATGAAATTATATGAACATCATATAAAGAAGGAATATACATTATATGATATATCCCATATTAACTGACAACAAAGGAAGTGGTCAGTGGAATAAATATAACATAAATGACCATTTACACCATCAGAGGTAATTGTTAACACTAGTAGAAATATGCATTGTAGCATCAGATATAATCTCAACCAGCAGACATATAAACAGATAAAATATACAACAATGACATTACATCCAGCAAATAAACAACATAACTTACGTTTCTCTGGACGCACACTGAACCACAAACGGCAGATCAACTGATACAAAGTAGCAACACAACTTCTACTGCCTGCCATACACACGTCTCAGACAGACATTAAACAGATATTAAACAGATATCAAACAGGCATTAAACAGACATTAAACAGACATTAAACAGATAAACAGATATTAAACAGGCATTAAACAGGCATTAAACAGACGTTAAACAGACATTAAACAGATATTAAACAGATATCAAACAGGCATTAAACAGACATTAAACAGACATTAAACAGATAAACAGATATTAAACAGGCATTAAACAGGCATTAAACAGACGTTAAACAGACATTAAACAGGCATTAAACAGACATTAAACAGATATCAAACAGGCATTAAACAGACGTTAAACAGACATTAAACAGGCATTAAACAGACATTAAACAGACATTAAACAGGCATTAAACAGATATCAAACAGGCATTAAACAGACATTAAACAGACATTAAACAGATAAACAGATATTAAACAGGCATTAAACAGGCATTAAACAGACGTTAAACAGACATTAAACAGGCATTAAACAGACATTAAACAGATATCAAACAGATATTAAACAGGCATTAAACAGATATTAAACAGACATTAAACAGATATTAAACAGACATTAAACAGATATTAAACAGACATTAAACAGATATTAAACAGACATTAAACAGATATTAAACAGACGTTAAACAGATATTAAACAGGCGTTAAACAGACATTAAACAGATATTAAACAGACATTAAACAGATATTAAACAGACATTAAACAGGCATTAAACAGGCATTAAACAGACATTAAACAGATATTAAACAGACATTAAACAGACATTAAACAGACATTAAACAGATATTAAACAGACATTAAACAGACTGTTGCGGAGGCTCAGAGATAGTAGACTGGCTTCTCTGATTTGTAATCGCGAAGTGTGCGTCTGCTAGAACGCACCTAAAGTTCCCCCAAGACTTGGATACAAATTAGGAAGGAGACAGTCAATCCATTTATGGCGCTTTAATCCAGTGTGGTTCTGGAATAACCCAAAACAATAACAGCCATCAATAACAGGTCACAATATGCTTAACTATAGCACACAAATTAAATAATAATATAATCATCCTTAGCATGAAATTATATGAACATCATATAAAGAAGGAATATACATTATATGATATATCCCATATTAACTGACAACAAAGGAAGTGGTCAGTGGAATAAATATAACATAAATGACCATTTACACCATCAGAGGTAATTGTTAACACTAGTAGAAATATGCATTGTAGCATCAGATATAATCTCAACCAGCAGACATATAAACAGATAAAATATACAACAATGACATTACATCCAGCAAATAAACAACATAACTTACGTTTCTCTGGACGCACACTGAACCACAAACGGCAGATCAACTGATACAAAGTAGCAACACAACTTCTACTGCCTGCCATACACACGTCTCAGACAGACATTAAACAGATATTAAACAGATATCAAACAGGCATTAAACAGACATTAAACAGACATTAAACAGATAAACAGATATTAAACAGGCATTAAACAGGCATTAAACAGACGTTAAACAGACATTAAACAGATATTAAACAGATATCAAACAGGCATTAAACAGACATTAAACAGACATTAAACAGATAAACAGATATTAAACAGGCATTAAACAGGCATTAAACAGACGTTAAACAGACATTAAACAGGCATTAAACAGACATTAAACAGATATCAAACAGGCATTAAACAGACGTTAAACAGACATTAAACAGGCATTAAACAGACATTAAACAGACATTAAACAGGCATTAAACAGATATCAAACAGGCATTAAACAGACATTAAACAGACATTAAACAGATAAACAGATATTAAACAGGCATTAAACAGGCATTAAACAGGCGTTAAACAGACATTAAACAGATATCAAACAGGCATTAAACAGACATTAAACAGATATTAAACAGGCATTAAACAGATATTAAACAGACATTAAACAGATATTAAACAGACATTAAACAGATATTAAACAGACATTAAACAGATATTAAACAGACATTAAACAGATATTAAACAGGCGTTAAACAGATATTAAACAGGCGTTAAACAGACATTAAACAGATATTAAACAGACATTAAACAGATATTAAACAGACATTAAACAGGCATTAAACAGGCATTAAACAGACATTAAACAGATATTAAACAGACATTAAACAGACATTAAACAGATATTAAACAGACATTAAACAGACTGTTGCGGAGGCTCAGAGATAGTAGACTGGCTTCTCTGATTTGTAATCGCGAAGTGTGCGTCTGCTAGAACGCACCTAAAGTTCCCCCAAGACTTGGATACAAATTAGGAAGGAGACAGTCAATCCATTTATGGCGCTTTAATCCAGTGTGGTTCTGGAATAACCCAAAACAATAACAGCCATCAATAACAGGTCACAATATGCTTAACTATAGCACACAAATTAAATAATAATATAATCATCCTTAGCATGAAATTATATGAACATCATATAAAGAAGGAATATACATTATATGATATATCCCATATTAACTGACAACAAAGGAAGTGGTCAGTGGAATAAATATAACATAAATGACCATTTACACCATCAGAGGTAATTGTTAACACTTGTAGAAATATGCATTGTAGCATCAGATATAATCTCAACCAGCAGACATATAAACAGATAAAATATACAACAATGACATTACATCCAGCAAATAAACAACATAACTTACGTTTCTCTGGACGCACACTGAACCACAAACGGCAGATCAACTGATACAAAGTAGCAACACAACTTCTACTGCCTGCCATACACACGTCTCAGACAGACATTAAACAGATATTAAACAGATATCAAACAGGCATTAAACAGACATTAAACAGACATTAAACAGATAAACAGATATTAAACAGGCATTAAACAGGCATTAAACAGGCGTTAAACAGACATTAAACAGGCATTAAACAGACATTAAACAGATATCAAACAGGCATTAAACAGGCGTTAAACAGACATTAAACAGGCATTAAACAGACATTAAACAGACATTAAACAGGCATTAAACAGATATCAAACAGGCATTAAACAGACATTAAACAGACATTAAACAGATAAACAGATATTAAACAGGCATTAAACAGGCATTAAACAGGCGTTAAACAGACATTAAACAGATATCAAACAGGCATTAAACAGGCATTAAACAGACATTAAACAGATATCAAACAGATATTAAACAGGCATTAAACAGGCATTAAACAGACGTTAAACAGACATTAAACAGGCATTAAACAGACATTAAACAGACATTAAACAGGCATTAAACAGATATTAAACAGGCATTAAACAGACATTAAACAGGCATTAAACAGATATTAAACAGATATCAAACAGGCATTAAACAGACATTAAACAGACATTAAACAGATAAACAGATATTAAACAGGCATTAAACAGGCATTAAACAGACATTAAACAGGCATTAAACAGACATTAAACAGATATCAAACAGGCATTAAACAGGCATTAAACAGACGTTAAACAGACATTAAACAGGCATTAAACAGACATTAAACAGACATTAAACAGGCATTAAACAGATATTAAACAGGCATTAAACAGACATTAAACAGGCATTAAACAGATATTAAACAGGCATTAAACAGATATTAAACAGGCATTAAACAGACATTAAACAGATATTAAACAGACGTTAAACAGACATTAAACAGATATTAAACAGACATTAAACAGACATTAAACAGGCATTAAACAGACATTAAACAGACATTAAACAGGCATTAAACAGGCATTAAACAGACATTAAACAGGCATTAAACAGACGTTAAACAGACGTTAAACAGACGTTAAACAGACATTAAACAGATATTAAACAGACATTAAACAGACATTAAACAGATATTAAACAGACATTAAACAGACATCAAACAGATATCAAACAGATATCAAACAGACATTAAACAGGCATTAAACAGGCATTAAACAGACATTAAACAGGCGTTAAACAGGCGTTAAACAGGCGTTAAACAGACGTTAAACAGGCGTTAAACAGATGTTAAACAGGCGTTAAACAGACAAACAGATATTTAACAGACATTAAACAGACATTAAACAGGCGTCAAACAGGCGTTAAACAGACGTTAAACAGACATTAAACAGACGTTAAACAGGCATTAAACAGATGTTAAACAGGCGTTAAACAGACATTAAACAGATATTAAACAGATATTAAACAGACATTAAACAGACATTAAACAGGCATTAAACAGATATTAAACAGGCATTAAACAGATATTAAACAGACAGTTTTATAGTTTTAAATAAAGAAATATGAACTTTAATAAGAAGCCACTGTGTTCTGTTAAATGATTTCTAAAAGCTAAAGAGTGTGAGACTGGTGGAGGATCGTATTAACAACTATCTGACGTATGCTGACGATACAGTCCTATATCCTTACAGCAGCTGGTTAGAGTTTGTTCAGGTTCTGCTCTTTATTTATTCTTTGTGTTAAATGTGCTGAACAAAGTGAGATATTAAACAGACATTAAACAGACATTAAACAGGCATTAAACAGACATTAAACAGGCATAAAACAGACATTAAAAAGACACTAAAAAGACGTTAAACAGACGTTAAACAGATATTAAACAGCGTTAAACAGACATTAAACAGATATTAAACAGGCATTAAACAGACATTAAACAGACATTAAACCGGCATTAAACAGACATTAAACAGATATTAAACAGACATTAAACAGGCGTTAAACAGGCGTTAAAAAGCGTTAAACAGATATTAAACAGCGTTAAACAGACATTAAACAGATATTAAACAGGCATTAAACAGGCATTAAACAGACATTAAACAGACATTAAACCGGCATTAAACAGGCATTAAACAGATATTAAACAGACGTTAAACAGGCGTTAAAAAGACGTTAAACAGATATTAAACAGACATTAAACAGGCATTAAACAGACATTAAACAGA
>NW_026136978.1:0-7721 GCF_905237075.1 Dicentrarchus labrax
CAGAAAACCTGGAGCGATGAGTGAGATTAAACAGGTGTGACTGTTAGACTTTTTGGTATATAGGACGGGAAAACAGAAAGGGTTCACCGATTAGGGCACAAACACACTTTCTGCTGTGATTACCTGAGACCTCGCCCAGTTTGAGTTAAGTTCTGGTTCAGTGTTAGTGGTTACGACTTGAGTCTTGGGTGTATTCTGCTTTGTCGCTTGTATAGATGTCACCATGACACAAGATCTATCGTGCTACCGCTTGTTTTTAAGCGCTGTCCAACAGATCTTACAAATGGACAGACTTTTGTCTAACTTTCCTTCTCATAGAATCCAAATGTCTTCCAGACTTTTGATTTTAGATTTGATGGTGCTCTGTAAATCATGTTGGCGAGACCCAGTCTGAACCTATCGTGACATCACCCATCAGTTTGTGAAGAAACGTTTGAACCTTGCCATTATAGTTTGTCACAGCCAGCGCACGTGACATACTTTGAGTCGAGCTTCTCTCATTGGCTTCAAAGTTTCAACTCATATTATTCCAGATAACTGTAAAATCTGTTAGTGAACAGATTTGAGGAGAGAATAGTCAACGACCGTAACATAATCTGATCCATATCTGATCAGCACTGTTTGACAGTCTGATCTGAGTTTGCGCGTTGAGCTGGACAGACTCACTGAGAATGAGCTGTCAATCACAAGGTAGCCCCGCCCTAAAGCATACCCTGCTTTATGGTCTATTTTACTCTAAATGGGACCATTTGCTAAATGAACATCATGCTGTATGGAAGAAGACTGAAACTAAAGACTGAGTCCATAAACGCATTAGGAAACTGTTTACTGAGATAATAAATCAGCTGATAAGTCAGCTCATTTCTCTATAAGACTGAGTGGTATTGGTGCGTTATCGCAGCGAGTGGAGCTGCCTCTGCTGTAATCACATTACAAAACAATAATAAATCTGATGAGCTATTGGTACAAAAGTAAACTATAATACAGAGCAAATTACAGTAAAAACGAATAAATAACAAATCAGTCAGGTTCGTGCAGAAAATCAAAGCTCTAATCAGTACTGAGATAATCGTATGCGGAGAGACAGAGCGGCTGCGGCCCAGACAGCTGCTGGAGCCTGGGGAGCTCTGCAGAAAAGAGCCGGAGCTTCTGGAGAAATAAACACCCGCAGTCACACTGGATTCTGCTCTGATCTGGAGACGTTCACTGGCAAGAGGAGAGCTCAGAGTTTTGGGATTAAAAAGTGGATTTATCTTCACCCTTTTTTCTCAACCTGTCTGCTGCGAGCCACGGAGGTGCCCCACCCACCGTCTGTGTGCACCCAGAGCTCGATGATACCATTTCTACATTTATACAGAGGAAGGGAGGGAGATACTTCACTAAGAACTGAGTCACCATGGTGCTGATCGATCCAAACTCAGACCAGACAAAGCATAAATTCAGACTTTTTAAAAAGCACTATCATGATGTCGTTATTTTGGCTTCATTTTGATCTGTTTATTGACATTAAATCACATTAAAATGTGTTTATTTTAGGCTCATACCACCGTTGTAAGACTGATTAAAGGCTCAATATTCCTCTCACACTACTCACAGGATCATTTTTATATACTTGCGTTACCCATAATATATGGTGTATCGAGAAATCAATGTTAAGGAAGTAATGTTGATATTGTATAATGTGTGAATAAAAGGTGAAGATTTTTAAGTAATAATCACTTACGTGATGATGGGGCACCACATTTGGAGGTCTGTGATCCCATTTCTGCAAAGAAAAACATTTACTCTGAGCTCATGTGTAAAGAAATAATTTTGTTTTTGCCATAAATAACTGCCAGTTTACCATAATAACTAATATTAAGTGTTTTTATCCATGATTCAATATGCTGTAACAAGACTGAAATTCAACAGGATAATTGAATGTTTCTGTACAATAATTATATTTCTCACCGATAACCAAAAGCATTAGCAAAATCAACCATAAAGCTCAAATAACAGAAACATCTTACCTTTGATGTGCTGAGACAACGAGCCTTAAGCTGAATGATGTGATGTTGCAGTGAAAAATGCTGTTTATGTCCAGACCCTCCCACTCCTGCTTTTAGTTTCACTTTCACTTTCACAGAAGTCCCTCAAGTTCCTGTATACCACAGAACAAACTTCCACCAGGCCAGTTCTCTCATTGAAAACCCAAACATCATTA
The DNA here is from genome assembly GCF_905237075.1 of Dicentrarchus labrax. Classification (NCBI taxonomy): domain Eukaryota; kingdom Metazoa; phylum Chordata; class Actinopteri; family Moronidae; genus Dicentrarchus; species Dicentrarchus labrax. The sequence continues at coordinate 2,204 of NW_026136978.1, forward strand.
CTGCAGACTGTGATAGTGGGACACATTTCCTCTCAGCACAGTGTTCTTTCACATTTTATTTTATTTAAAAAAAGGACCAGTCTGTAGGATATATTGACATATAACAGTGTAGTTGCAGATTACAATGCCCTCGCTTCACCCTCCCCTTTCAAGTGTGATGGTGAAACAATGGTGGGTGCGAGGAACGTGACTGTGACATGGCGGCCTCTTTGGAAGGCGACCTCTGGCATCTGTAGATTAAATGAGGCTCATTGTAAAAAAGCTATGGAAAACAACAATTCCTATGAATATTGCATTTTATTTCTGCTAAAAAATCCTCCTAAACACTACACATGGGATCTTTACACATACAGTATATAATTTCTGCCACCAGGGAGCTGCTCACATAAAAAAATAACAACATTTAAAGTTTAATGATATCTGTTTTCACCACCATTGTTGAATTATCTACAGAGGTCTTCCTCTCCAAAACAAAAAACAGCTGATTAAAACCGCTAAAAACACTGAATAAAGTAGCTCCACCTTAAAAATCACTGCTTATTAATAACATGAGTTCAATGAAGCAAGTAAGTATTAAACAATTGTGTTCCTGTGTTAAATGCCACATAATAGTCACCGTTTAAGTCGATTTCTTCACAGGGAAGATGGAGTTCAGCAGAATTTTAAACGACAAGCTAGTTAGTAGAATGGGGTCAATGGTATAAAATATAGCAACACTGCAGATAGTAATGTTATTCTAAATATGATTGTAATTTACATTTTTTGGTGGTGTGTCTGTGGTGGATGTCACTTTTGGCTGATGCTTGTTCGTGAACGAACTACGTATCCAGTGCGAGCAACAGGACGCTGACTGCAGTTAATTTAACGTCACTGGTGTCACTATTAATGGTTTTCTGAAAATTACTTATCGAAGCTTTAAATTTTATTTCCCTCTCTGTGCAAACTCAATTAATGATTAATAATAATGTACCTTTTCATGTAGCTTTATGCTCATGTAGACATTCTGTATATCTTTTTTGATTTCAGGACAGGCCTTGTCAATTTTGTGACAATAGCCACTTGAGGGATTCCTGCCAGAAGACCAATAAACTTTAATGTGAACTCATTACATTTGACATTTATCCAAACTGACCACAGCAGCTGTTAGAAATAGAAACTAATAAATAAACCTACAGCAGGTTTAATTTGGGTGTAATATCACTTTAAGATGTTGAAAAAAAGAAAACATGGTGTTTTCTGCTCTCACCCAGTTCACTGACCTCATCTCTGACGTCCAGCATTGCCTCCAGAACTTCGTTCTTATTCAGAGATACTTTGTTGGCATCAATAACAGAAACCAGAACATGGAATTTGTTGTTGACAGTTGGGGAAGCGTTGCAGTACTGACGATATAAGTGCTGGTCCAGTGTAACATCTTATACTCATATCGTCTCCTGTTGTATAATAAACAACACTGAGGCTCACTGCTAAATGCCTGTTTTTGCGCTGGGAACTTGCCACAACATCAGCTACAGTCACAGTAAATGTCCTGTGTGTGTATCTGCTGCCATTAGCTAGACATTGTGTTGGTAACCTCAGACTGTTAACAACACATCACTACAGTTAGCTGCAACAAGGGACTGTTGCTGTATTATTAGTATTATGTTATGGTACTGGTTCCGTCTGTGGTGTGTGTTGGTGTTTTTTGTCCCTGTTTCTCTGCAGGAGTGTGCAGCCCGTCGATTGTAAGATCTTGACGGCAACCCGTAGGTCAGCTCTGACTCGTCTATGCCGTCAGTTCGGCTTGTGGAGTGTCGCCTGCTGATTGGTTCTCCCAGGGAGCCGCAACATCCGCCTCGGGATTGCAAAACACCGCACCACAACCGAAGTTCTTCTACAGAACCTTAAGCAGCAGCATCCTTCTGTCCTCGGTTGTAGAGTGTGTGTTTTTGCTGGAGAAGTGAATTGTTAGGATCTTAGTAGATAGTGTTTTTGCATGATTGTGTTTAGTGAGTACCGTAAGGGTGAGCTGCCATTTTCTTTGTACTATTTTTCTCCTGTTTTTCATTAGGTTAGGGAGTTAGGTTTAGTAACTGCGGTTTATTTATATTGCATAGGGATTAGTAAGGGATTTTTGTTTAAGGAAGTTAGCCCTGTTTTGTTTGTTGTTTTGGCCTTGGTTCACCCTGAAGTTTGTTGGTTAGTTTTGCTGCACTTTGTTTCACCTGTTTGTAACAAATCACATCACTTGTTGTTACCAGTGTGTTAGTTGTTCGTTTGGGAATCGGCAGATTATTGGTTCATTTTCATCACACATTTATGTGGCGCTCCTTCCCCTCAGACAGGGGCGTAACAGGGACCCACCAGAGACACTGCTTTATTATTTTATTTTATAACTTAGGACTACTTTGCGCCACAATGAGCTGTTGTACTTATACTGTATTATATTATACTGTTGTGGTGACCCACAAGGAACACTGAAAGAGACATTCACCAAGAGACTGTACCTTTAAGGGAGAGGTTTACGGGGTACTAGTTCCGGGTTTATGTTGTGTGGCAGTTTTCACCTCACTCGCTGTATAGCGTTTTATATATATATATGGAGAGTAAAGCTGACTCGACGCATCTCCATCTCTTGTCTCCTCACTTATAGCACGCCACACTGTATTATATGCTGCCTTACAAGTAACACTGAATCTGCCTTATTTTACAGGTGATCTGATGAAGCTCAGGTGTTCCTGGACCCATCAGAGGACAGAGACAGCTGCAGCATCAGGACAGTCTGGGTATCCAAAGGAAGACTCATCAAGATGAACACTGACCGCAGAGCTCCATTACCAGCTCACACCATATACCTTGATGGAGGACACGATCTGCACAGTTTACATAAAAGTTATAGCTTTGTTACTTGCAACATGCACACAATTTATATTTCTGTGTAACTAGAATATGAATGAAACATGAATAAAGTGTTTTATTTTTAAGAAGAGTTTTGGTCATTTTTAAATTCAGTAATAAGTGTGTTTTTTTTTATAAATAACATGTTATTTCACTGAGGTTTTATGAAGATTTCCTGCATGTACAAGAGTTGAAAACCTGGTTCGTGTAACATCTATCAATATGAAAATGTGAAATTTAAACCTGTAGTAAATGACTAGCAACACAATACATTACTGCCTCACATTAAAACTTTATTATGTTGACAGATAAATGACATAATATATAATATAAATGATACAATATTCAGTATATATATTGAATATTGTATCTGAATGGGGTTAAAACATACTGAAGGTTAACTTTGGTAACAATAGTTTCAAATTAAAATATCCTACTGGAGTTTTTCAACCATGTAAACAAGTTACCTTATTAGATGAGTAATTCCTTCAGTTATGTTGACATGTTGTACAGGATAAAGTATTCCAGGCAGGTTTCTGTTTCCATGGTCTTGGTAAACGAATGTGTAGATGGGAGGTTAGAGTAATCATTATACCCTTACTCTGATTACTTTGGTACATTTACTGGCTGTTTCTTTACTAGAAACAACTGCTTGACCAATGTTAATAATATGTAATATTTAATGTGTTTAACTTCACTGGGCTGTGTAGACTGTAGGTCACTGCTCACTGCTGAACGTGTAAAGACAAGCATAAAACACAGTGTTGGTTCTCATAGTTAAGGTATAAACAATAACATTATGTGATAGATAGAGATTAATACATATATAATTAATTAATGTGTATAGCAGTATTTACCTGAGGAACACGTCACAGAAAGCTGTAATCCTGATTGTTGATGTTTCTTTCTCTGTGATTTCAGGTCAGACTCCCACTCTAACATGTCCAGTGGTGAAGTTTTTGGTTTAGAAGCAGTTATTGAATTAATATTCGCGGTAGAAATGCAGCTAAACTCAGTAACAGTGAAGAGCTGCCTGCCAAAACACCGGCAACTTGATTCATCACACTGGTTTTGTAATTCTTCAGAGAACTAGCACCTCTCCAGATTATGGAAGAATTTCCCAGACAAGGTTCAGTACTGTATCTAACTGCCTCACAACTTTTTTCTACCATTTCGTAAATTGATGACCTCTGACTAAGAAACATATGTTACAGATATTTCATATTATATTGAAAACTGTACAATTAACCCCAGTAATGAACTCAGTAAGAAGTTTGTATTAAAACGAGTAATGTGGATGAATTTTGAGCAGTTTGTTTCTTCTTTATGGAACTTTGTACTCAATTCTGTCTATATTATGCATTTTTTAAACTTTTCATACTGACAAATTCAGTGGTTTCTTGTCCCTGCCGCTCTGCCATTGTTCTATTAGACAATTTACATTTGCTTTTCTTCACAGAAGTAAACCCTGTGTCAAACTATAAGTCAAGTCTGGTATATCCAAACACACACGTATACATTCCTACATTCCAATAGGGGCTGCCTGACTACAGCATCCAACAGAGGACTGATGTTTCTGGTTATTTAAAAAAAAAAAAAAAAATAGCATAGAACATTTTTTTTAAGGTCTTTTGCGAGAATATTACTTCAAATGTAATTTTCTATTTTTTTAAAGAAATTGCCAAGAAGGGACTTTTTTTTCCATTAGCGATGTCTACCTACCTTTATCTATCAAGATAGCATGAGATATGGAGGTCCCCATATACTGCAATGGAATTGCCTCCGCCCATTCTTTCACCTTCAGTGAGTGTTTTGTTTACTGCAAAGGCTTTCTTTGTTTCTTTCAAAAATACAATTTAACTGTTATGTTTTCAATATTTTTAAAACTTTATCTGCGAAACATATTACAAAAAATACATTACAAAAATAATCATGGCCACTTTTTGAGAATAAATATTGGACATACCTGCAATTAAGAAGTACCTTGGCCACATGCACTGATATTAAGGAAGGCAGAGCTAGCAACAACATTACTTTATAAAAGGCTTTAATTACAGAAATCATATATTATTGCAATAGTGCACCAATTTAAATTTGAACGTTTTTCCCTTTGATAACAAACATTTCCCAATCTTGGGCAGGTTTTGAATCATGCATGGACTGCCATGTTGTGGCTGTTCGGCTGTGACACAGATTACAGTCATCTAAATAAAGAAAATAACAATAAAAGAAAGAAAGAAACAAAAAAAACAAGTTCAGTTTGTCTGTTAATTCTCCTATAAAAAGTCCTCACTTGTCCTGTACAGAATGACAGGAGTCCACTGTTGGCTGGTACATAACGACACAAGTTCCTACTTAGATAGCATAGAACAACATTCACACTCCAGCATTGATGAATAAGAGAAAACAAAAAAAATCAATAATATTTTTTGTAAAAACAGCAATTGTCTCTGCACACATAAATATTTTAATGTTATTTGTAAACAAAACAACAAGGTTCAATAGATTTGGATTTCCTAACGGAAGTTTGCAGCATCAGATTTGATTCAAATGAAGGGCTATCCAGAGGTAGGCAGTAATAAGTGGTAGTTTGAAGTAATCTAAAAGAAAAACCCCCGGATAAAATCAGAATTAAATTAGC